>NC_058415.1:7730601-8030998 GCF_002201575.2 Neomonachus schauinslandi
TCACACTCACCAAATCAGGCTTTTCCATGGATATGCCTGTGTTCCGGGGGGCTGCTTCTGTCCCTGGTCTTCCTTTTGTTAGCCTACCACCCTCAACTCTCACAATTGCACTCGACCTTCATTTCCACTATAAAGACTTTTCAAATCCTCAAGCCTCCCCCGCCCCCCCAACTCAGCTTTCCCTTCTTTCTGTGTATGTGTCTACATACATATGTTATACACACATACATATATATATGTCTTTTTCTATGTGATTGATTATTTATTAAAACACTGTTCTATCCCCCTGTACCATTTTTCTTAACCATGTTCATACATTAGAATTGGATCCACATTCACATATTTGGATCTATCTCTTTTTTTTTTTTTTTTACGATTTTATTTATTTGAGAGAGAGAACGAGCACAAGCAGGGGGAGTGGCAGGCAGAGGGAGAGGGAGAAGCAGGCTCCCCGCTGAGCAAGGAGCCTGATGCGGGCTTCCAGGACCCTGGGATCATGACCTGAGCCGAAGGCAGACGTTAACCGACTGAACCACCCAGGCGTCCCTCATTTCTTTTTTTTTTTTTACAACCTCCTCCTTGATCTTCCAAGACTGGCCCAGGGCGCCCCCTCTGTGCAAGCCATGCTGCTTTACTATGACGTACTGTAATCACCTATTGTACAGGTTCTGATTTTCTTCAGCTGGAAACAATAAAAACCCGAAGTAACATTAGCTCAAAGACGGTAGTTTTTTTTTTTTATTATGTTATGTTAATCACCATACATTACATCATTAGTTTTTGATGTCGTGTTCCATGATTCATTGTTTGCGTGTAACACCCAGTGCTCCATGCAGAACGTGCCCTCCTCAATACCCATCACCAGGCTAACCCATCCTCCCAACCCCCCTCCCCTCTAGAACCCTCAGTTTGTTTCTCAGAGTCCATCGTCTCTCATGGTTCATCTCCCCCTCCGATTTCCCCCCCTTCATTTTTCCCTTCCTACCATCTTCTTTTTTTTTTTTTTTTAACATATAGTATATTATTTGTTTCAGGGGTGCAGGTCTGTGATTCAACAGTCTTGCACAGTTCACAGCGCTCACCATAGCACATCCCCTCCCCGATGTCTATCACCCAGCCACCCCATGTCTCCCACCCCTCACCCCTCCAGCAACCCTCAGTTTGTTTCCTGATATTAAGAATTCCTCGTATCAGTGAGGTCATATGATACATGTCTTTCTCTGATTGACTTATTTCACTCAGCATAACACCCTCCAGTTCCATCCAAAGAAGGTAGTTTTTTTTGTCTTTTTTACACTGAAGTCTGGAAGAAGGCAGGCCAGGGTTGGTCGGTGCCTCTTCTCCACGGTGTCCTTAGAGATGTGATGTCTTCTGCTACTCCACCACATGGGACCTGTCTGCCCAGAGGCACCTTTGTTCAGGATGTAACTTCAGCCGAAGCATTACACCTACACTCCAGAAAACTCTCATTTCTTTTAATGACTGCATAGGATTGCACTGAATGGACAGATCATCAATTACTTACAGGCTATGGATGGACATTTACCACCTTTATTCTGAGGCCATCTCTTGAGAAGCCCAGTTTTCACTGCAAGCCCAGATGATCTTCTTTCAGTGTCCGGACAGATTTCACATTGAACATTAAGATAATGCACATGAAAATCAGATCTGCATTAATAATATTAGTTGTCAGTATCGAACACACTGTATCCATGAATTATTTCATTTAATACAGTAATCCTCTGGGTTGATTATTATTATTCTCACTTTATGCATGAAGAAACAGGGTTAGGGAGGTTAACAGATACACTCAAAACCACCCAACTCTTAGACTTGGAATTTCTAATTTTTTTTTCAGTTTATTTTGGCTTTAAAAGAAATGTTTTTATTGTTGCAAGGACATGATTCTCATTTTACTTAAATATCCTTTACTTAATATTCTTCATTAACTCATTTTTTCTTAAAAAATTAAAAGAAAACTTTATATCACTCCCACTAATAGATGTTTAGAGCTGCTTGCCATAAATGCAAGGTGAGAGTAAAAATAAATATGAAACTACTCAAATTTAAAATCTTCAAAGGTACACTTAAAATTACTTCATGTATATAAGATGTATAGCATATTTTAGGAAACACTGAATCACAGGATGAAATCAACATCAAAACTCTATAATTATTTCTTAGTATATTCTATCTGAAGCCAAATATTGCATAAGCATTATGTTAGGATACATACTTATTAGCTGTACTATTAATACATCGAGTAAAACTATTTCTTTTTTATTATTTTTATTTTTTTAATTTTGTTTTTTATTTTTTTAAAGATTTTATTTATTTATTTAGAGAGCACGAGCAGGGTGAGGGGCAGCAGGAGAGGGAGAGAGAGAATCCCAAGCAGACTCCCCACTAAGCACCAAGCCTCACACGGGGCTTGACCCCATGACCCTGAGATCATGACCTGAGCTGAAATCAAGAGTTGGGTGCTTAACCGACTGAGTCACCCAGGTGCCCCTATTATTTTTATTTTTAAAAATTTTATTTATTTTCGAGAGAGAGAAAGAGTGTTCATGCGCGTGAACATGTGCATGAGTGGGGGGAGGGGTAGAGGGGGAGAGAGAACCCCAAGCAGAGCCCCCACTGAGCACAGAGCCCAACGGGGGCCTGATCCTGCGACCCTGAGATTATGACCCCAGAGGAAATCAAGAGTGGGACACCCAACTGACTGAACCACGCAGGCAGCCCTAAAGACATTTCTGTTTAACCAATCTAGGGATGAGATGAATGAGCGTAATGGCAAATAGCTTCCATTCCATTCTTGCCAAACCAGCACTCCCCGCAGTGGGTCCTCGAGGCTTCTCAGGCATCTTTTCTTGTCCTGTAGTGAACTTGAGAGTGTACTTTATAGGAAAGAATCAGGAATAATGCCAAAAGAGAAAGGAGATCGTAGTAGAGAAAACTCCAGAAATAAGTGAAGTCTGGAGTTAGCAGTAATTTATGGAAGGTACAGGAAGAATGATGACATTCTGGACATCATAATCAGACCTTTAAAGATGTGGTCCTGTGCTGGGCTTTGAGGGAGCAAACTACTGGTGAAGACAGACAGCCCGAGGTGAAGACAGCCCAAGCTACTATGTCTTGTGGTAGTGTTTCTCATGGTCATTACCTTAGGTACCTGCTGAAAATTCCGGTTCCTGGCCCAACCCCAAGCGGTCTGAATCAGAATCTGTGTTGATGGAAGTAAAGATCCCCCTAAAAGGCATCTGTGCACATTCAGTTTGTCTATCATTTTCATATTGAATCTACTTTAAGAATATCTGTTACTAGAAAACAAATCCAGTTTCTAAAGCAGATAACATAGTGTGATTATTTAAAAAAATATTTTTGTTATTGCATTTGAATTATATTCTTTTTTATCTGTTCCTGAGTTAGCAGCCAAAATGAACAGACATGAAGAAATTAGGAAACTTTATGAATTTAAATGATCACTATTTAGGAACCCATTGAACATCATTCGCTAATCACCTCCTACATTATGTATGAGGTACCACACTAGAGGGACTTAGTAGCATGCAAACTGATGGGGACTCGATATGGCACAGTGATGGTTTCCCACAACTTCTCATTTCTCTCGGCAGCAGCACCCTACATTTTTGGCTGAGAACATAGTACTCCATTTTCTAGTCCCTCTTGCACCTAGTCTAGCCATGTGCTTAAATTCAAGCTAGTAAGATGTAGATAGAAGTGGTTGTTTAACTCTAGAAGTTTCTTAAAGGAAGGGGGCAATGCCTTCTCCTTCCTTTTGTGCATTCCTGCTCTTCTGCAGACAGGCTTGATGGCTACAGACATCTTGAACCTCGAGGCAGTCTTGGGAATGGAGGTTGTGCATAGCAGAGCAACAAAACAGAAGTCTCTGTCACCAGAGAGCACCTACTAGCCCTGAATCACTTACTTCCAGACTCTGAGAGGAAAGAACTTCCAACTTGCTGGAGCCACTGTTTTGGGGGCTTTCTGCCCCCGGCAGGTGAACCAACATGTCATTAATAGAGACAGTGTTTCATCAGTTCGGAGGCAAGATGCTAGAAGTATGAATTTTGTTGCAGATGAGCTTCTGTTTTTAGTGAAGTCTAGAGCTAAATAGGTAGGTCCCCATATCCTGGAGAAGGATAGTTAATCACAAGTGTTAAGAATCATGGGCTGGAGGAAAGGATAATTATGTAAAGTGATAGAGGTGCTAAGGATCACTACAATGACAATCATAGTGCAATATATACATGTGTCAAATTAACAAGTTGTACACCTTAAATTTACATAATGTTATATGTCAAATATATCCAATTTAAAAAGAAGAAAAATAGTATGCTGGGCCATCCTTTTGTCTTTTTTTTTTTTTAAATAAGCTCTACACCCAACATGGGGTTTGAACTCAAGACCCCAAGACCAAGAGTGGTACGCTCTACCGACTGAGCCAGCCAGGTGCCCCTCTTCCTGTTGTTTTTTTCTAAGGTACTGTGCTTACTTATGAAGGCCATCAAGGAATTCAATCTATTGTCTCTCAAGCCATGTGGATCTCTCTATAGTTCACAGTTGACAAGAGGAAGCTTAACTTATAATGACTATGAGTAGGGGCAGGAGTGCATTGCTTTTCTTACCCTATTTCTGATTGCAAGAAAAAGGATGATTGAGATGAATGATATGAGCCATGCTGGAAAGCAAGACCCATCTGGACCAAATATGTTGTATTAAGAAATACAAAAATTTGTATTTGAAGTCCAGGTAGATCTCAAGAGATAGGGCCACAGGGCTGATTACATAATTTGTGGAGTCCTGTGCAAAACTAAAATGTGGGGCCCCTTGTTCAAAAAGCAGAAAAATAACAGGGGTGCCTGGATGGCTCAGTCGGTTAAGCATCCAGCTCTTGGTTTTGGCTCAGGTCCTGATCTCGTGGGGTGGTGAGACTGAGCCCTGCATCAGGCTCCATGCTTAGCAGGGATCTGCTTGGATATTCTCTCCCTCTGCCCCTTCCCCCACTCAGGCTCTCTCTCTCTCTCAAATAAATAAATAAATCCTAAAATGAAAACAAAAACAAAAACCTTAAAACTTTTCCTTTTCTTCTGAAAAGCTTTCTCCAATTGTCATGGTGTTCTTTAAATTTGCTATTTAATGTTGTTCTAAGTAAGATGAATTAAAATTTTAAATTATTAGCATGAATTTTACTGTTCTTTTTATTGTGCAATACCAGTTTGAAATGCAAATATAAGAGCATTGAACTTGTATGTAGAATCATTGAATTTACACAATTCCTATCTCATAGCTCATTTTGCATATGGATTTTGTTCTTACTAGAACAGTGGAATCACTGCAGAGAACTATTGTTTTCAGTTCATCTATTGATCTGTGCACAACCTACCAACATTTTGTACCTTAGGTTATTGATGAGTAAGGAAGGACTGACTGACATCCTTTTTATCGTAAGCAGTTAGCTAACCCGGGGACATAACCCGAGTAGGAAAGGATATATCAGGTAGTTCACGTTTCTTAAAGTGCCATTGCCTTCTTTCTGCATTCAAAGCAAATTCTGGTTCAAACAGAAAGCCTGGCCTTTTGTGGCTGTCAGAGGCTCTGCCTACTCAGACATGGATGTAACAAGCTTACCATGTACTTGCTTTGAATCTCAGTAAATCCCCACTCCTTGTAGGTCCAGAGGAATTCTGTGCTCATGAGGCATCCTGAACATTGACGTGAGTGGAGTGGCAGAGAATGGTGGCATCGTGCTTGCAGCCATATTGCTAATCTCTCCTCTGCTCGTGCTCCATTATCACTCCACTTATCAAACACAAGCGCGGATTAAAAATGAAGCCCAGACAGGTTGTACATCCACGAAGCCAGGCTTCTAAGACACTGAGGAAGATTAGAGGTCATAGGAGTTCTCTCTGGCTTGCCTGTTCTTTTATATGGCCTCCTGGAAAGCTTCTGTGGATTGAAGCTTCATGAGGAGAATGCTCCTCTGTGTGTCTTCCCCTCCCTGTCTTAGAAACAGCCCCCTGCCCTTCTCTCTCTTTCTTCAGGCCTCCATGTAGGACAGTCTCGATGTTCTTTAGTGACTCTACCTCTCTTCCCTAGGGAATTCTGAGAGAACTGTGTCCCGCTCTTTGCCAGGACTTATGGAATCTCTTATGTGTTCATTCAAACAACAGAGTGGGAGTTGTTGGGAGGTGGAGAAACACGCATCTTGTAGACGAGGATGAAGATAATAGATGCTCCGAGTTGAACTCAGTTTCCCCCTCAGAGCTGCAGGTGGTTTTCCTACCAGGTCACCCAGGAAAGTTTAGCACATCAACATGGCAAGCGTTTCATTATTTTCTGAGACAATATTGTCTGTAGTCATATTAAGGAAATGCTCTTCTATTTAATGGTTTTGAACTTAACACCTTTTGAATAATAAACTCTCCTATTATTTCGTTAAAAAGTATTAGACATTTCTTGACACTGGATTGCTTTACTAGAAAAAACCACAGCGGCTGCAAATGGCCCTCTTGCAATGAAAAGACAGAGCTGATGCTGGGTCCTTCCTTCTTTAGACTTCAGGTCTTCCTTCACTTCTGGCTACTTGACCCTGAACAGCAAGCACATTTCCCTTCTGACTGGGCATCTGAGAGTCGGCGAATTCATGCTGCCATTCTCTGATAATAGCTTAATGAATCCCACTTCTAGATTTAGCATCTTAATAGGAGACTTTTCTAAGTACAAGAAGAGGAGGGAGGAGAGGGAGGTGGAGGAGGAAAATTGGTTCTAATACCCAGAATTTTGTATGTATCAGAGAGTGCAAAGGCAACAGATTACTCTGCTAGTTCTGAAGTTTGTGTATCTGGGGGAACAGTTAACCTTATGAAAATGGAAGGAAAATTGAAAGGAGGGTGGCATAATCCAGGGTAATAGTGGGGGCTTTGCTGAACTCCTCTGACAAACACTTGACTAGTTCACTATTGTGTTTCCTTGACACAAAAAAAGTTTCACAACTATTTTGGCTCAGTCGAGTAAGAGAAAGAAGCTTGGATGCAGTCCATATCCTAGCACCATACTAACAATGATGCAGTGGTCATGAGGTTGGGAAGGTCAAAAAGTTTGGGATAAACCATAGACCCCTTCCTTCAGATTGTTTTAAATGTTAAAGATAAAATCCACAAGTAGAATTAAAGAAGGTTAGAATAAGATACCAGAAAAATGCTGACATTTCAGTTGAACCCTTAAATAACATCTTTCAGTGAACCCTCATCAGCTGTGGGGAAGAGCATCTCTCAACACCGTCTGGTTCCTGTCCAGCTTTCTCTTTTCCCACTCCCTACTTCACACTTTTTTCTCTGATTCCATGAATTGCTTATAACTTCCCCTTGGTACTAAACTGTGTCCTCACTTTATGCCTTTGATCACACTGTCTTCTGTCACTGAGTGTCCTCGCCTCCTCTCCCATCTGCCTCTACCTGGCTGATGCCCACCCATCCTTCAGTATGGAGCACAAATATCATCATCTCCAAGAAAACTTGTCCATTCATTTCTAGATTTAAGGTGACTTAGGTTATCTCTTCTAGGTGATTCCAAAATACCCCATTCTCATCTCCATCACTGTATTAAACCCCTTCTAAAAATTCCTTTGTGCTAGATATATGTATAGTCTGTATCCTACTTTCCTATGAACCCCTTGAAAGCCAGGACCAAGTCCTTTTTTCTTTTTCTTTTTAAATTCCCAACACCACGGTCAGCAGTCAAATACTTACTTACTGAATGAATGATTCATGGACTCTGATGACCCAAGGAGGAAATTGTGATTCAGAGATGCAAAATGGCTTTCCTAAGACTTTTCCCCACAAATAACAGCTTAGAAGTCCCTAATAATAAGACAATGGTAATTAATTTAGTTAAAAAAATGAAAGGCAGAGAAAAAGTACTGAGACAGAAATCATTAAGGCATATAGGTATGTTTTCACTTTAAGAAAATTAAGAAGGGGCTTGCTGAATTTAGATGCCACTCTACTCTTCAAGGATAAAATGATGAATTTATCCTACTTGGTGCTAGATTTGCACTTGGTAAATTTATTTCTAAGATTAAAGACATAAACAAGCTCATTAAAGAGTGTCAAAAACTTGTCAAACATCAAATGGCTGTTATATAACAACATCCTGAAGTCTGGATTATTACATACAGATTGCATCTTCATTTTTAAAAATCCCGTGTTCTAAAAATTAAGGGAAAAAATCACCACTTAGGTTTTTCCAAACTGCACACATTTTGAAAGTGTTCAGAGCCACTTGGGAATTCTAAAACCCGGTGGGGATAAGATATATAACCATATTGTTATTCCCGCTCAGAATTACTATTGTCATTTCAGCAAAGGGAAAAGCAGATGGGAAAAGGTTTGGATTCTTTTCCTTCCTAATTGTTTAAAAGCCAAGTTTTGTAAGAAAAACTAATTTTCTGAAAATAAAATAATACCCTGCTTCATCCAACCTCCAGTGTTTAATAATTACTCCTTGTTGATTACCTACCCAACACTGATTCTCCTTCTACCAAGAATTCCCCAATTTTTATCCATTCATCCACAGCTCCCTTACCTGAAGTCCATGCATTTCAGAAAGGATCCCACTCCCTTGTTAATGATTAGCTCAGGAAGGGTGGGAGGCGGGGAGGCTAAGACTCAGTAACTGGCCAGTGAAGTCAAGGGGAACTTGCTGGGAATCTCTGAAAAATGTTTTCTGACCTTTAAATGATAAACTTTGGAAGAGGTGATGAACAGGTTTTAAAGCTGGGACTAATCATATCATGAAGGCAACAGACAGAGGAGGACAGAGACCAAAGAACTGCCCCTGGGACAGAAAGCTAATCCTGCCAAACTAAGCCAACCCTGAAATCTGCTCTACTTCTGGAACTCCAGTTACATGAATCAATACATGTCATTATTATTTAAATCACTTGAATTTCTGTAATTTGCAGTGGAACGAATCCTAATTAATATATAGCAAAATTAGCAATTTCATTTAGATCACTAAAATAATGTAAAACTCCAAGAGAATGTTTTACTTTAAAGTAATTCAACTTCCCTCTATTTTTTTCTGTTCTTGGGCTAATTGTTTGGGGTCTTCAGGGGCATCAATTATTTTAACACTTAAGATTCTCCATCATTTTACCTCACACGCAGATGACCATGGCATTTAATTCTGCATTTTAATGGATGCTCTCAAAAATTCTGAGATTTTGCCTCCGGGCTCTTTAAGTTTAAGCTAATTGTTCACTATATTACCTCCACACAGAGGAGGATTTGTGGCACAAAAGAGCTCAGAGCATTCAGTCATCCAGGTGATTCATTAAATTCTTGGTATTCTCATGGGGCACTTGGGTGGCTCAGTCAATTAAGCGTCTGATCCTTGATTTCAGCTCAGTTCGTGATCTTAGGGTCATGAGATAGAACCCCACGTCAGGCTCCACACTTAGTGCGGAATCTGCTTGAGATTCCCTCTCCCTCTGCCCCTCCCCTTGCTCTCTCTCTCTCTAAAACAAATAAATAAAATCTTTAAAAAAAATTCTGGGTAGTCTCATAGAATGTCAATGCACATGAAAGTCCCCTAAACTGTGTATCCTAAAGTCCTGGGGTTACTCCATTCAAATGGGTGCTTTCTGGGCTCCACTGGTCCTAAACATTCAAAGGATCCAATGTTGGTGAGTTAATAAAGGAATTCACAGTATAAGGAATACAGAAATACAGGTGGTGTACTTATCGCCAGATGAAGAAAATTACTTACTTGGTTATATATATATTTTTTGATGAAAAGATATTTTCACTGGGTCAAATGCATCGCTTTTGGTCAAAGTAATTTTGAAACATTGGAGGGAGTCTAAATGATGCTTAGCAACCTTCATGTTGAGATTCTATAAACCACAATAATAATTATTATAATAGGTCATATTTATTTATTCTATAATGTGAACCAGGCACGACACTCAACTCTTTTGCTATGCTATCTCATTTAGCCCCCATAACAGCCCCATGAAACAGGTTCTAGTATTTCATTCACTTTACAGATGAGAAAACGGAGCCTTAGTGAGATTAAGTAATTTTCCCCAGACCTCCAGAGTCCATGTCCTTAATCTCTATTCTCGATAGTCAATTCCTGTTCTAAATAGTATTCTAAATCATTAACTTGTGTTATAAATAGTCTACAGACTATTTATACAGTCAACAATGTGATTGGGTTTCCATAAAGGCAATGTAGTCATCAGTTGCCTTGGTAATAGTGGTCAGATCAGAGGTTCCACCTTGTACCAGTAAGATTACATCTGAGGCATATTGCCAAATGATGGGTATCTTATGTGAAGACAGTAATAGCAAAGAGGAGTTCAGACAGGGGAGGATGACCAGTATGGCAGGATCTGGAAAAAATCTCATATGGATTGAAGAAGTCATTTAGCCAGGTTGACCATAAATGTTTTTAAATGCTTTATTATTATAGAAAGAATATACAATATTCATTGTAGAAAAATAGAAAATACAAAGAAAAAGAAAAGAATGTCACATCCCACCATCCAGTGATTGACACTGTTAACACCTTAGTGCATATCTTTGAAATATATATATATATAATATATATATATATATCCCTTCTGTCTCTTTTAATCTAGAATAGTCCTTTTCTTTTTTTTTAAGATTTTTTTTTTTTTTTTTAAAGATTTTATTTATTTATTTGACAGAGAGAGAGACAGCGAGAGCAGGAACACAAGCAGGGGGAGTGGGAGAGGGAGAAGCAGGTTTCCCGCAGAGCAGGGAGCCCGATGTGGGACTCGATCCCAGGACCCTGGGATCATGACCTGAGCCGAAGGCAGACGCTTAACGACTGAGCCACCCAGGCGCCCTTTTTTTTTAAGATTTTATTTATTTATTTGAGAGAGAGAGAGAATGAGAGAGAGCAGGAGAGGGGGGAGGGTCAGAGGGAGGAGTAGACTCCCCGGCGAGCAGGGAGCCTGATATGGGACTCGATCCCGGGACTCCAGGATCATGACCTGAGCCAAAGGCAGTCACTTAACCAACTAAGCCACCCAGGTGTCCCTAGAATAGTCCCTTTTCTATGACTGTTGAAGATGAAAGGCCAGTTGACCTCCAGAATATTCCACCTTTTGGGATTTCTCTGGTTACATACTTTTTTGGTTTATCCCCTGTGCAAGTGATGTTAATTAGATGGATTCAAGTGAAACACCATGAACAGACTCCCATAGGCGATGTTGTATACTTCATGCTTTGTATCACATCAGAAGACACATTACTTCTAGTTCGTCTACCATTAATCTGCTAAAATTGACCTTCACTGGAGTGATTGCAGTCTGAACCCTCCATATGCAATTTTATTTAACCTCTCGTGATTAGGAAGTACTCTGTGTGGTATTAATTTGACCCCAAATGAATGTCCAAGTTTCCGTCAACCATTTACCTAAGGATTTTAACCTTGATGAACTTTGTCGGAATTGATGTTAACTGGAGGTTTTGAAATGATATTTCCCTAATTCTGTCATTCCTTCTACTTTTATTAATTGGCATTTAGAGTAGAGCTTCCCTTCATCCACTGGTCTGGGCCTCAGTTACCTCCTTTTATTGACATGAAGTTGCCTAGATGATGTCTATGAAATATTGCAACCTAGAAGTGTACGAAGGAACTTATGAAGTTATTGGATATATTTATAATGCCTGGGAAAAAAGAGTAGATAACTGTCTTTATATATTTAAATCTGGTCCTCTGGGAAAGGATGTACATCTACTACACATTGTTCTGGAGGGAATTTTTGGAAACTAACTCTCAACACAGGGAATAACTTTCTCATAATTAAAGATGCCAATTAACAGAAAAGTTTTCCTCGCAAAGAAGTAAGGAAACCGTTCTTTCTGGAAATATTCAGAGGGCGAACCTATCATGATTGTTAGTCCTCAAGACCATCCTCCTCAGTTGAAATTATTAGAACACATAAAGATGCTCAGCCGAGTGGAAAATCCAGTAGAAAGAGTGCTTAATTTTGTACCAACAGCCTAGAAACCATACCTGTTAATCAACAAAATCCTAACAAAGCTGAGTAATATGACCAAATGGCAGAGTTACAAACTGAGAGGGTGTCTGTAGCATCTCATTCTTTATTCTGGGGGTGACAGATGAAGCTGCCAGGGAAATGGGGGACATGAGCTTGGGTGTGACTCGGAGGGAAGAGAGGGTTTTAGGACTGCTCACTGAGTGGAGGACCTTAGCTTCTTCCCTCCACCCAGGAACAGTTTACATCCCCCCAGTTAAGTGGACTGAATCCTAGAATAACACATTTAACAAAATATTAGGAGAGTTCTGATAAAGATTGTATATTACCACCTTATTGCTGAGTGCTCTCCCTCCCTCCCATATTCTGCCTTTCTATCCATGTACATATCCTGATTCCTTTGAGGTTGCAGACCATAATCCTAAATAGAAAACCAGAACATTCTTGGATGCGGTGGGAAGATAAACCACATATCATGTGCAGTATATCAGAGCAACTAGAACGTCTGTCCTGAAAATTTTGCAGTCACAGTCCACACCCATAGTCGCTAACCTGATTAGTAACAACCCACAACTCTAGGGCAGAACACACATTCTACGTTCAAATACTGATGAGGCTGACAACTTGGACTTAGTCTAAAGTGACTTTCACTTTGTAAATTACCAAACCAGCAAAATTATATGAGATCAAATACAAAATTACAGGTGATGAAGAATGTGAATGGGTAAATGCGCTTCTCTAGTACTATGTGCTGTTTTTCATGGGGGGATACCAGAAATTTAGTGGTCACTATGGCCCAAAATGAAGTATAAAATCTTCCTGGCTGGAAGATTTTTTTTTTTAATGGGAAGTTTTCCAGGTTGGAGTGGGTGAGGGGAGTGTTGGGCTGGGTTGAAAGGGGGGGATAGCTCAGCAAATAAAGGAAAGAGGCTGCTTTAGACCCACGTGGGACAAAGGCTCAGAGGAAGGAGCCCGAGCACCAGAATGCCCAAAGGGGCTGGAAGTGGAGCCAGGTGGAGGGAAGGTGTGAGCCAGGGTGCACAGACAGGCAGGCAGGGAGGTGGCCAGGCCCACCCCATCTCTCCTGCTCTCCTGGTTGGGGCATGTGTGATCCCGGAGGTGGCAGGGGTGTGTGCGGTGCTCTGTTTTTCTCTGGGGGTTGGTCACGCAGCTCCATGGGCCAGGGTAGCTGGTGCTCTCAGCAGCTGACTGCGCACCTGGAAGGTGTCCCAGAGGTGACCTGGATCATTCTAACCGCTTCCCAACTGATCTCCCTGACATTGATATATTGGTTGTTGTCTCTTACACTGCCTGGGCTGGGTGGAAGGCACAGTATTTTCATATAAGATAATCTGTGCTGCACTAAATCCTATGCTTCCATATCATAGCTCCTACTGTATCATTGAACCTACTTGAGTTTTGGGTAGAGTAGTTCTGCCATGGCCTACCACACTTGCCCGAGAGAGAAAAGAGAACTCTACTCAGAAGAAAACATAACTCAGTGAACCAAGAAAAAGACTGGCTATCATTCCTAGTGGGTGGGTTGAGTGTAACTTAAAATGCATGGCCACAGGATATATATTCTTTTACCTTTGTACTTTGTGCTTGCTTTTCTCCACATGCGAAGGAGAGCTAGACAAGGTCTGCCTCCCTGGTTATTTGCTTCTCTCTTGTCCTCTTTCCAAGCAGCTATGTAATTAGTGACCCAGAGACCCTTGTACTTCCCTCAGATCTGCATGAGAGTAGCAGCTGGTTGTCATTTGATTCCCATTTTCCTATTGATCCTCATTGAAAGAGATGCGTCATGAACCCTGTAAGGGTCACTGGCAGGAAGGAGTTAAGCATTCTAGAAAAATAGCAATAACACTATCAAACTGGCAACAAATTCTACCTTAATTCCTCTATGTGTTTTTAATTCTTTCTCATTGTTGAATATTTGTATTCCCTATAATATGTCATTTTAGCATACACTTTCTTAATTAGTCCGTCTTACTCCATAATGAATTCATATTTATTTGCATAATACATGGATGCCCAAACTTTTTCATCAAAAGCCATGATACCTCCTACCTGGAAGTTGGGCCAAACTTCACAGGAAAAAGGCACAGTCCTCCACGAGAATGCCCTCACTTTAGATACCAGCCATGAGCTTGGGATTCCTCTAAACATCCTCACTTCTGACCAGCTGGCTACAAAGTCAGGAATTCCTGCTACCCCCTTAATTTTGATAATTTACTAGAATGACTCAGAATTCAGGAAAGCGCTATACTTAGGATTACAATTTTATTATAGCACAAACAAACAAACAAAACAACAACCACCGCCAACACCAAATCAAAGTCAGCCAAAGGGAGAGATACACAGGGCATGGTCCGGGAGGGTTCCAGACATGAAGCTTCCATCAGCCTCAGGGACACATCTTCCCAGATGATCCATTTGTGACAATATGCCAACCATCTGAGCTTTTGATGTCCAAGGCTTTTACTGAGGCTTGATCACATACTGCTCCTGTGGCTGAACTTTAGGCTCCAGCCACTCCTGTAGGTTCTGGCTAATACATTTAGTCTCTAGTTCTTCCAGAAGTTTGAATGGATAGGGCAAGTTCCAAAACCCCTCTCATATATCACAATGTTAGACTGTTCAGAGCCAAACGCTCCCAGGCAAACAAAAACACTCCTATCAGGCAAACTATTCCAGGGGCCTAGAGATCTCCCAATAGCCAAGGCAAAGGCCAGAACTCTCTTTGGACAAAGCTGATTCTCTACTACACACATCCCAATCCTGTTGCAGAGTGTGTGCTTACAACTTTTGGTTGGCACATAACTGAACAATCTGTCCCTTAATCCTGTATAGGGTTTTTTAAGTTACTCAATACTAAATAAGTGATTTTAAAGTTTTAGTCATGCATGAGTTGAAGCCTACCTTAACATTTCTGCACGACAAAGAATATGCCTTTACTTGATTTAGAAATAGATAAAGGAGGATTCTAGGCTACTTGTGTTCGCAGTAAATCTCCCCGAGTTAGAATAAAACAGAAAGAGCAAATAGGATAACAAAAGTACAAGTACAAAATCTACAATTAAATTAGGGGATAAAGTATTCTCGTGAACCTAAAATATGAACAGCTATCGACAAAGAACTCATAGCTTTAGATCCATCAGCATCTGGGAAATATGAAGGAGAAAGCTGAGGGAAGGCAGAAGGGTGTCCCTGAGAATAGGAGAATCTCAAAATAGAAGGTACTTGGTAGAAGGTTCCAGGAGACAATCTGAGAACAGAATCTGAAATGGCAATTTTTAGAGTCCAGTGCACTGAGATGGGTAAGGGAGTCACTGTAAGCTCTGAGATGTTGTATGGCCCCAGGAACTCTCAAAACCAGAAGACCTAAGCCTACAATGACGCAGTCATGCTTAGGAGAAACTTCTTAGAATAGAATCTAAATTGAGCAAGACAGGGACAATGGGAAAAAGGAAAGAGAAAGTCCAGATAAAAGTGGAAGAAAGGTAAGAGGCAGCAGACTTTAGAAAGCAAATGAGGCAATTAAAAAGGGGACAGTAAATCCATAAAAATGAGCAAATCCAATCCAGCAAATTGTAAAAGGGATAACCATCACCAAATGGGATGTTCCCTGATATGCAAGGCTGGTTTACTGTTCCAGTTTATCAGTGGTTTTCTCTATTAATAGAAAAAGGAGAAAAAGTATGTGATCATCTAGATCAAGCATTTTCTTAAGGAGCCAGACTCTTAATATTTTAAGCTTGAAGGACATACAGACCTCTGTTGCAACTACTCAACACTGCCATTGTAGTGCAAGAGAAGTTACAGATAGTACAGAAACGAGTGGGCATAGCTGTGTTCCAATAAAACTTTATAAAAAAGAGGTAATTAGCTTTTGGTTTACTGACCCCTGATCTAGATAGAAATATTTGTGATACGAGATTTGAAAAATAAATCTCGGCAAACTGAGAATAGGAGAACCTTATTTAATTTGATTTTTAAATCTAGAAAAAGCTATCACTCATGATACTCATGAAATACTGAAAACTTTTACCATAAAATTGGGAACAAGATAAGGATGCCTGCTATCCCCGTTTTATTCAACATTATACTGGAGCTCCTAGCCAGGCAAGTGAGTGGGGAAAAAGAAAGTTTAAAAAGGATGGAAAGAAAGAAATCTATCATTATTTGCAGATAATATGATTGTGTATCTAGCAAAATCTAGAAGAATCTAAATGATCAGTAAATTTAACAAGATTGCTGAATTCAAGGTCAATATTCAAATTTCAATTGTTTTTCTGTATACCAGCCACATTGAGAGGAAGTAAAAAATGTTAAAGTATATAATTTGTAATAGTATCAAAAATATCTAATACCTAGGAATAAATCTAATGAAGAAGTACAAAACAGTGACACTAAAAAAATAGCACAACATTTTTAAAGAAAATAAATGAGACCTAAATAAATGATGACACTTAATATATTCATGGGTCAGATGACTCTGTCTTCTAAAGTGGTCCATTATTCCCAAATTAATCTCTGTATGCAATTCAACCCAGTAAAAATGCCAGCAGGTTATTATTGCTTTTCAAACAATTTAAAAGCTAATTCTAAAGTTGATATGGAAATGCTATGAACAAAAATAATATCTATTACAGTTTTTAAAAAGGAGAAAGCTGGAGGCCTTACACTGTAGAGGCTAATATCTATTATAAAGCTACAGTGACTAAAATTGCAATATTTGAGTAAGGACAAACCTACAAAAAAGGGGATTCCAGAAAGATCCACATGTAGTCACTCACTTATGACAAATATGATACTTCCATGCAGTGGAGAAATGAAAAAATTTTCAATAAATAGTGTTGGATCAATATCAAAGTGTGTGTATATATGTGTGTGTATATATATACATACATATATATACAAATCAATCTTGACCTCTACTTACCTCACACAATAAATGAAATTCTGAATAGATTGCAACTCTAAACATGAAAGATAACATGGTAAAGAGTTTAGAACTAAACATAGGGGAACATATTTATGACATTGAGATAGGCATAGATTTCTTATACAGCACATAGAGAACACCAGCCAAAACTTTTTTTAATGAATAATGGTACTATTTTAAAATTTAAAACTTCCATTCATCAGGAGATACCATTATGTGGTTGAAAAGGCAACCCAAATAGTAGGAAGAGACATTGTCAATACATATATCTGAAAAGGGACTCATTCAAAACACTTAAAGAATTTCTGCAAGTCAAGAGGAAAATTGACAAAGGACTTGACCAGACACTTCATAGAAGAAGATATCCAAATGACCAATACATATATGAAAAGGTGTTGAACTTCATTAGTCTACAGAGAAATTAAAATTAAAACCATAATAAGATATCACTACAGAAAATGAATGGTGAAAATGAAAGGAAAAAAAAAGGCTGTCAAGGATGTGGAATAATTAGGACTCCCATATACTGCTGGTGGGAATATATATTGAGACAATCAACTTTGGACAACTTTTTGAAAGTATGCATTGTAACTGAGCATGTATACGTACTCTATAACCCAGCAATTCCACTCCTAGGTGTATACCCAACAAAAACACAAGCTATGATCAGCAAAAGCATGTTTCAGTATGTTCAAAGCCATGCTGTTTGAAATAGCTAAAAAGCAGACCTGACTGGGGGGGCCTGGGTAGCTTAGTCAGTTAAGTGTCTGCCTTTGACTCTGGTCATGATCCCGGGGTCCGGGCATCGAGACCTACATTGGGCTCCCTGCTCAGCAGGGAGTCTGCTTCTCTCCTTCCCTCCGCCCCCACCCCTTTTGCTCTTTTGCACACACTCTCTCTCTCAAATAAATAAATAAAATCTTTTTTAAAAAAGCAGACCTTACTGAAATGCCCATCTACAGTAGGATATTTACATAATGTGACACTGAACAGTAATGAGAAAGAACAGTTTATGACAGACACCCAATAGGATGAATACCAGAAATATAGTACGGAGTGAAAGTAGAACAAAAGAAAGTCCATACAGTATAAATCCATTTATGTAATGTACAAACACAGAGGAAATGAATCTGTGCCTTCAGAAGAGTGGTGACTCTTGGAGGTTATCAACTGGAAAGAGGCATGAGTGAGGGGATCTAATGGGCTCTGGGGGCTGCTGATGTTTTGCTTCTTGGTCTGGGTACTGGTTTTGTGGGTATGTTCCCTTTGTGAACATTCAGTGAGCAGCACACTTTGATACTTGTACTTTTCTAGATGTATATTACACTTCAATGAAAAAAAAATGTAAATAGAAAAATAATCCTGGAGAACAGAAAGAGATTTAAAAACAAAAAGAATGACTATGAGTTGACTGTTGTTAAATTTGAATGATGGGTTCATGAGGGTTAATTGTATTATTCCTGTTACTGTTAAATACGTTTGAAATGTTGGGGACACCTGGGCAGATCAGTCAGTTAAGTGTCTGACTCTTTATTTCAGCTCGGGTCATGATCTCAGGGTTGTGAGATCAAGCCTGGGTGTTGGGCTCTGCACTCAGAGTGGAGTCTGCTTGAGATTCTCTCTCTCCCTCTCCCTCTGCCCCTCCTTCTCTCCCCTAAAATAAATAAACAAACCTTTAAATATGTTTGAAATTCTCTGAAATATAACATAAAAATAAGAGTTGAAGAAATGGGGACAAGATAAAGATAATATGTATATTATTTACAGATAGGGAGATATATAAATATGAGAATAGTACCCCTAAAGAAGAGGAGAGAGGTAAGGCATGGAGCCATTGTTTTTGTTATAAAATCTTAAGACTATTTGATTTCATAAACTATGTGCATGTATTACTTAAATAAATTAAAAAAATAATTTAAATGTAAAAAAAATTAAAATGGCTAGATGGAAAGGATCGATGAAGAAGTCCTATGATTTTAATCTCAATAATAAAATCATGTTTTGGATTTATATTACTCGAGGGAATTGGAATAAAAGAAGAGAAATAAGAGTTAGGGGTCCTGACATGCTATAATTTCATACAAAATATAGCATTTATGACCTGAAAGAAAAGGAAAGAAAATCAGTAAAGAGAAGTAACTGTGCTGGCAACAGAGACAGAGAGAAATTGCAATATAACTTAATGTACACATATAGTTTAACAAGGTAGTAAGTCAATTCTAATTTTTCAAACTTATTTTACTACATTATGTTGTGGTCATATAAGCTTGAGAGACATCCCACTGAATCCTATTGCAAGGGTAAGACTTTGGGGAAATCTGAGCTAAAGACCATTAATGAGCAAAGCAGGGCACTTTGCATTTTATGGAACTTGCCTAAGGTAGCAATCCCCTAGCACCCAATAATTAATTCCAGTCACTATTCCCAGCCAAATACGATTCCTGGGCCTTATGGCAAACTGAATAGTTGGGCTACTCAACTCATACCCACTTGCCCACTTCTGCAAAATATTTTCTGTCCTTGGACTTTTGGTGGCCATGTGACTTGGTTTCCACCAGCGACACAAAAACACAAGTCAACAGGGAAAGATTCTGCATTCCTGAGAAGACAGACAGAAACTTTCAGAACCCAGAGAGGTTCAGAACAGATAAGCAGTGTAAAATCTTATTTTTTTTTAGACTAAAAAAAGGTCTTATTGAAGTTGATCTCTTTCAGTGTGATGTTGTTGTAGAAGCATTAGTCTGTGTCAATGATCTATGTTTAAAGCCAATATTTAAACAAATCTCCTGATGACCCAGGAGATTTTCTTGGCCTTTTTGGAGAATCAAAACCAGTTTTTCTCCACGGGTGGGGTGGGTGCACTTCCCCTGGGGACTTGATCAGAGCCTCCACTGTGGTTGTCATTATTCTTACGTTCTAGCTTCCATATATCCTCTTTTAAGGTTTGATTAAATTCAGTATAGAACTGCACACAAGTGCAAAAGTGCAAACACTTTTCCATTTGGAGACTTGCTCAAGGAGCTGTTATACTCAGAGCTAAAACTATTCTAAAACTAAACTGAATGCGCAATTTACGTATAGTACTATATTTAGAATAGTGGCTCTCCTCAATAGCACATGATCTGAATGATCTGATAGCACAATAGGTTCAATAATTATCCATTCAGCCACAGAAATGCTTGTCTAGGAAGTTGAATCACCTCAATCATCCAGTTTGGGGAGTCATAATGAAATATCGAATAGGTTTTATCTAAATATGTTTACTATTTTCTTCAAGCAAATGTGCCTCTAAATTATATAATTTGTCCTAGATAGTAAACATGATTTAGTAGAAAAAGCATAATTTTTGGAATCAGAACTAGTCTCCAGCCTCAGCGATTCCGCTCACCAGATGTGGGATTTGGGTAAATTACTTCACCTCTTTGAGTCTTACACTCTTTATCTATAACATGGGGACGTATGAATATACCTTCTACCATTAGTTGAAATAATCTATGTAGAATGTAATCAGTACATGTTAGTTCCTTTCCCGCTTTCATAAAGTCCATCTCAAAGGTCACAATCATTGATTAAGATGCTGAAAATCCAAAGCAGTAAGGAACACCACATCTTTTATTTTAGCTGTTTAAAGCAATTGATCTATTTTGTTTTCTTCCAAATTGCTCAAAGGAAAACAATGTATCACTTACGGGAAGGCTCTAAATCTACTTGCAAGACCCCCAGGCAAATTCAGGGGATGGACCATTTTCCTTAAGCCTTCCCACTGATAACAAGCCTGATAAAACCAGAAAGGAAGCAAATGTTAAAAAAATGAAAGGTTCAGTTTAGGGAAGGATTGGAAGAAGGAGTTTATACAAATATAATGACAAACCATTGGATGATACAGGATCTTGAACCACAAGCAACTAGGAGGGGGAAAATAACATGTTATATACTGGTATGAGGGGGAAGAGAAGATACAGATGTGCCATCATTTGCCTTTTATCCTTCTGTTTGATAAAAAATACATCATTTTCCCCAGACCGAATGAATACAGTGATGACCCAGGAGATTTTCTTGGCCTTCTTGGAGAATCAAAACCAGTTTTTCTCCACGGGTGGGGTGGGTGCACTTCCCCTGGGGACTTGATCAGAGCCTCCACTGTGGTTGTCATTATTCTTACGTTCTAGCTTCCCCTGAGAACTGTTGAGTGACAGGGAAAACAGAGCTGTGAGGGGAATTAGGTAAAACAGAGGAAAAGTTGAGATCACTGAGAATCATTTCAGCTAAGCGTGATATGGGGCAAATCAATTGGTAACTTTACTGGCAGCAATCTATAGAAATCTTTTTTATTTTCTCCTGCTGAAAATGTTCTATAAATCTAACAATAAGTAGTATGTACCTCCTTTCAATCAGAAACAAGTACTACTGATGAGTCAGGCTCTTCTCAGAAAATATAACCTCTGCTTGCTAGCCCCAGTGAAAAGCTCAGCTGGAAATAGTGATATTCAGAATAGATAACCTAAAATGATAATTCCACAGAACCAATCTGCAGGAAGATGCGGGGCTGAATGGGTAACAGTCACCTGGGGAACTTATTAAAAATACATCTTCCCAAACTTTAGCCCATGGATTTTGGTTCTGTAGTCCTATGGGTGGGCCCAGGAACATGTATTTTTAAAAACTTTCCAGGTAGACTAAACTTATGGCCCACACATACAATAATATACAGTGCATTTGCAAAAAAGAATGAGGAACTTTGTGTATGGATACGGGCCAATCTTTAAGATATTTTAAGTGAAAAATGCAAGACCGTGTATCATTTGCTACCAGTGCTATTAAAAATAAGGATGAATGTACATATTTGCTTATATATGCATGAAATATCTCTGGAAAGTTATGCAAAAAGCTGATAATATTGGTTTTGCCTCTATAGCAAAGAACTGGGTAGTTAGCAGATAGGAGTGGGAGAGAGATTTTATCACAGCATAACTTTTTGTATTTTCTGAAATTTGAGCCAAATAAAAATATTATGTATTCAGAAATGACTGAAAAATACTATTTCTATAATACTCCTGACCAGATACAGCTTATAAATAACTTTCCAATAAGTCTGATGTTCAGCCGGGACTTTATCTACTGGCCAAGAAATATATAATATGTAACATATTAATGTAATAGTAGTATGTAACATATCTGTGTCTCTAAGAGATTAAGGATTTCTCCTTCTAAGAAGATAGAATACTGGAGAGGTAGACACAAGGTAGTTACATTACTGTGAATGCTACATTCCTGGAAACCTCACTTATTTCCAATCTGTAGAGTCCAACACTAAGTTTCAATAAATCTGATAAAGGATGATGGGTCTATTCACCAGCTAATTTGCCACCTCCTAAAGAAAATAGCAAAAACACAGTTTATAATGTATTCAGCCACTCAGCTTTGAATTATGTAATACTTGATTATTTTTTATAATTGGAAGAGATATGAATTACTTCAAAATATATACATAGAAGTTTTATTAATGTTTTATAACCACACCACTTCAAATTAGTGAAGTTCGAAATCACATTAAATGCAGCCACGTTGCTCTTGAACTACATTTGATTAGCCTCCTCAAAAAAAAAATCTTCACAGAAAATATGTTTTGATGGTATTCGTTTGGTTTTTATTTAGAGTTGATCAAGGAACACCCACTTGAAACTGTTTTTCTTCATTTTCTGTGAAACTGTTAATTAAAGACATTGTGACCACCATGTTCCTTGAGGCCACTTGACTAAATCATAATTTCCCCCACTTAAATTTTTGTACCAGAAAAATTGTTTTAAGAACTCTATGCTTCCTTTTATTAGGTGAGAGTTGCTGCCGAGAACCTGGGGATTGAACTTGATGGTCAACCATAGTATATGGCAAATTTCCTAACAAATTTTGGGATGATCCAGCCTTGGGAAAGGAGGAAGGAAAAGCAAGTACCACCTGTTTATAAAATTTAAGTAGCATAATTTTTTAAAAGCAAGCAAAACAACCTTGCACTGCCTAACAATTTTCACAGTTTCTTGCACTACAACTACTTGGTTCCCTACCCAAGGTAAAGCAGTTGAGTGGATAATAATGAAGTTCTTTTCTTTGAGAGGATCTTGGGGATAAGCAAGCCAATGAGAAAAGCTCCCACTTTTGATGTAGTGATTCTGGAGTGGGTTGGCTAATGAACGCGCCCCTTACATGGCTAGACAGGAACAGTGAGGGAAATGCTCTAAGAGCTGAATGTCAATCTTGAAGAAGAACTAGTATGTTTGACTCATTCCCACCATGGGATGGTGCCTTGGGAACCAATTGAATTCTTTGGACTTTCTCTAGTCTTTCCCTTGGTTAGAACCTGCACAGACCCATCTAAGAGAAATGACTAATCTGTATCTGGCAGAATATTCAGACCATAAGAGAAACCTGCTTAAACCAAGGGTAGAAAAATAATGTGGCTTATAACTGCTGAACATAAAATGGTGCAGCAGCTTTGGTAAACAGTCTGGCAGTTCCTCAAAAGGTTACATATAGAGTGACCGTGTGACCCAGAAATTCCACTCCTACGTATTAGTTTCCAGTTTGTCAGCCTCACCTGGTAACTTCAGTAGATCCAGTGGATGAATTAGAGAAGAAAGAAATTGTTTCCTGTTCTTAAATCAAGAGTTATCTGGGATAGATAGTAATTATCTTGTTTCTTGTCTCTATGAACTTTTGTTTTATACATGCATCTCTATTTTTATACATATATTATACACTCAAGTTTTTCCACCTTATCTGCTTAAAAATAAACATATCTAGTATTGATTATTAAAAATATAGAAAAACATCTTCAGCTTAGTACCCAAAGATAGCTACTGTTAATATTTTGCTACTTTATGCTCCTTCTCAGGATGTATTTACATTTATTATACACATTTGTTTTATAAAAGTGGGAGCAAGTATTTTACAACCTAATTTTCCCAATTTCATGAAAGTATCTACTATAATATTATTCTCCTCGTTAGAGATATTATCTCACATGGTTTTTGCTTCTTGAATTAGCTGTCCCTGAGAAATGGATTCTAAGAAGGAGATTTGTGTTGTGTGCAGTGATTCCATTGGTGAGTGCCCTTAGAATAAGCCCTTAAATGGGCTGGTACAGGAAGTAGGTTTGAGTCAAGGGAGAAGCAGAACTACATTGAAGTTGCAATAAAGAGCCTGGGAGCTCTGGAGCTGGGATGACCCTTCAGAGTTGTCCCTCCTTAAGGCAAAGGGCCTGAGTCCTTGAACCCCTTTATCATCCAATCATTAAATGGGGACTGTGCCCCAGGAATAGATGTGACCAAAAGGCAGCTCTTTTAGCTAGGGCAATTCACAATAAAAATTCAACTGAAAGCCATTGATTGTCAATATTACCAGCAACCAAGGTAATGAACTCCTTAGTCCTGAACAAGGAATCTGGATGACATATAATGGTACTCACTAAAGTCTGTCTCCTGTGCCACTTGAATTCACTTATATATTTTATTAAGTTTTCACTATATCCTTACTCTACTATTTATTCTAGATTTCACTCATTCTTGGCCAGCATTTCTGCTAGTCTAAGTGGCTTATATGATGGGGTGACCCACACCCTCATCTCTTATGTGTCTGAGCCCCTGGGCACCATGACTTTTTTTTTTTAATTAATTAATTTATTTATTTGAGAGAGAGAATGAGATAGAGAGCATGAGAGGGGGGAGGGTCAGAGAGAGAGGCAGACTCCCTGCTGAGCAGGGAGCCCGACGTGGAACTCGATCCTGGGACTCCAGGATCATGACCTGAGCCGAAGGCAGTCGCTTAACCAACTGAGCCACCCAGGCGCCCCATCCATGACTTTTTTTTTTTTAAAGATTTTTTATTTTATTTATTTATTTGAGAGAGAGATAATGAGAGACAGAGAGCATGAGAGGGAGGAGAGTCAGAGGGAGAAGCAGACTCCCCGCCGAGCAGGGAGCCTGATGTGGGACTCAATCCCGGGACTCCAGGATCATGACCTGAGCCAAAGGCAGTCGCTTAACCAGCTGAGCCACCCAGGCACCCCCCATCCATGACTTTTTTAGTCCATGGCTGTTGTACTCACCCAATCATTGTCAAAACTGGGCAATGTAGTATACCAAGAGATTTCCCAGGGGATTGCCTGGGTACCAAACATACTCTTCCTGCCCTCAATGTGAAGCAGTAGCCCTCACTCCCCCTGATGCTCACAGTCAACCACCCATGTCAGGATGGTGACTCCTTTCCCTCTACACTACTTTCTTTTCCTTCTTCTCATCATGAGGACCCTAAAGTGATAGCAGTAGTTTTAATTGAAAGTTTAATGGGACTCTGGTTGTATCTTCTGCTAGAACATTTTCCCCTTTGCGGGGCAGAATATCGAAACCTACATTGTCTAGAGTTGTAGTGATGGGAAGCACAAATTCTACAAGTTGGTCACTCAGAGGGATGGTGAACAAGCATACTGCCACTTCCTTCTCTTGGGTCCCAGACCCATATATTCTACCTATTGGGGACATGGTATCATATAGTAGTCATTGGTCTAGGGTGTTACTAGTTCTTAGAGCATAAGCCCCCCATTCTAGTAGAGTTTCAGATCCAAGCTGGTGCCTCAGTTACACTTTCAAAAGGCTCTTCTATCACTTTAGACTGGCAACCTATGGGTGGTGCTGTATGTGATCAAACCAGTGGATCCCATGGTGATGTGTTGACTGCCATATCTCCTTTGTTGTCAAGCGGAGTCTCTTAAGCCTGTGCAGTGTTATGCAAGATCCCATGTCAGTGGATCAAATACTCTGTAAGCCCTTGAATTGTGGTGCTGTCTGAGATCCTGTGGATTGAAAAGGCAAACCCACACCTGGAATATCTTTTGATTCCAGCCAGCCAGGATGAATTGCTGCTCCTTGCAGAATGGAAGGGGCTAGAGTGGTCAGTTGATCACCAAGTAGCTGGTTGGTGTCCTTAAATGTTATGCCGTATCAGAACTTAGCATTGGTCTCTATTGCTGGGAGGTGGGATGTTTGGCACTAGCAGGAGCAAGATCAGCCTTGGTGAGTGGGAGCCAAGCTGGGCCTGTGCATAGCCTCCATTCCTGCTACTGTGACTTCTCTGTTTATGTGACCATTATGCCAGCACTGGGATGGTTAATAACAGAGGCTAGCTGATAGCAACTGGCCAATGCCATTCTGTATTTTTCATTGTTTAGTGCTTCTTCTACAAAGAACTTTGTAGAACTACAAAGTTCTACAAAGAACTCTGGATGCTCTCCAGAGGGCATTTTTACACATGATACAAAGATCTTCACACTTGGGTTCATTCCTATAGTCCCACCCACGTAAATCTTCCCCAGATGCCCTTGTCACCAATCTGCTAGTTTCTCTATTTCTAGGTCCCTGAACAACCAGCTAAATCATTTTCCTCTGTTCATGAGTTGGTATATAGTGTCATTTTGGTCCATCCTTCTTTCCATGCAAGGTGGATGGATGACCAGATGCAATACCTGAAGCTCTCCCCATTGTGAGGATTTCCCTTCACAGTTTTCTTTCAGAGACACCCTTGAGAGGAGCTATAGTGCAACAGGACTCCATATCAGGATGACCCATCTATGAACCATCTGCTGGGCTTTTCCCTCCTCAGTAAGCTAATCATCAGGGACCCATCATGTGTCCATAGGTTTGTGCTGACGGAAAGATGCCAGTGAAGCTTAATTGTGCCCTCCATCCTGCTGATGCTTAATTCTGGAGTTACCACTTCCACCTTATAATGGCTTGTTGCTGAGTCCACCTGACCTTATGACTTGACAGTTTCCCAAAAAGGCTCAGCTGAGAGCCATACACTGCCAATACTCCAGCAGCTGGAGGAATGAACACCTTAGCTCATGCCTGAAAAAAAGAACTTCAGTTCTCTAAAGCTGAGAACTTCAGGTGTTTCTTGTTTTCTTTGTTTGCTTTTCATTTTGCTATTTTAACACAACTTTGAAAGTTCTTATTGTGAGCAGAGAGTTTATAAAAATTAGATATAAACCAAAAATGAAGAAGTAATGAGATGATGAGACCTGAAACAAGGTGCCTCGGGTTCTAGCCCTCACTTTGCTATTATCTTTGAATTTTGCATTTGACTGGTCATTTCACTCCTCAG
Source organism: Neomonachus schauinslandi (assembly GCF_002201575.2). Taxonomy (NCBI): domain Eukaryota; kingdom Metazoa; phylum Chordata; class Mammalia; order Carnivora; family Phocidae; genus Neomonachus; species Neomonachus schauinslandi. The sequence goes on from NC_058415.1 coordinate 7,757,760, forward strand.
AGCCTTAATTGCCTTATCTACATTATGAGACAGTTGAATGGGATCAATTTTTCCCAATCTAGAGTCTACTGAGAAAGTAATAAAAATTCAAGACCTATTTCCAGTATTTTATAAAGTCTAATGAAAATAATTTATCTATCCTTGATAAGGTGGCAGAGGGATCATGTGGGGGACACTGCTCTGACAATTCAGGCAAGCAAGAGAGCAGTATTTGATAAATACTGTAGAATAAAAGAATCCTAGAATATCATTATATGATAGGTATTTCCAAGGTCATCTGGTCTAAATCACAAACAGGTGCACAGATGCCCTCATAACTATGAACCTTCCTTTGAGCTCTTTAGTCTCATGAGTAGGCCTGTCCAGTTTCAGAGGGCTCTATTCATGACACTGTCTAGACGTGTTCTCCTGTTGGTTATTGCTGTCCTTTCCTCACCTCACGTTCTCTCCTTGGTTCATTCCAGTTGAGCTTCAGTACCCACCATGCGAATGAAACTGCTAAATCCGTGGGCTCTGTTTCATTAACTGGCATTCAACACAATTGGCCATTCCCTCCTTGAAATTGTTTCTTCTCTTGGCTTCCTGGGTAGGTAGCATCTCTCCTGCCTTTCCTCCTAACTCACTGGTTGAACCTTCTCAGTCTTGTATTCTGGCTCCTCCTCTTCTTCTACCCAATCTCTAAATGTTGGAGTACCCATTGGCGCAGTAACTTGGCCCTATTCCCTTAAGTGGTACCTCTCATTCTCATGGCTTCAGGTAGTTTAAGGCTTTTCAAAAATCAGTACCTTTCATCTGTCTCCTCTTCTCTGAAACTTAGATTCAAATGCCCAAATTCATACGTGACAGCACTTCTTGAATAGCTAATAGGCATTTAAAACTTAAGTTGTCTATGAGAGAACTTCCCCAAACTAGCAAATATGTGAAAACAGCACCAGTTCTACTAGATTTCTCAGGCCAAAAACTTAGAATACATCCATAATTTAGCTCTCTGTTTCTCCAGTGTACCCCCAAATTCTATCACTTCTAACTCCAAAAACTACCCCAAATCTATTTCTCTATATGTCCATTATCTTATCTTCCACTAAATCATCTCCATGTCTTTGCCTAAACTATTGCTACAACCTTCCACCTGGTCTCTTTGCTTGCTCTCTTGCTTGCTGTAACCTAATCTCCATGTAATAGCAAGATCGATTTATATGAATATAATCAGATCATGTCATTCCTCTACTTAAAATTCATCAAATGCCCGGCTTCTGATTGTAGTTACAGTCTTAATTTCTTTTCTTTTTTTTAAGATTTTATTTATTTATTTTGAGAGAGAGAGAGAGTTAGCACGAGCAGGGGGAGGGGCAGAGTGAGAAGCAGACTCCCCTCTGAGCAGGGAGCCCAATGCAGGGCTCAATCCCAGAACCCTGGGATCATGACCCGAGCTGAAGGCAGATGCTTAACCAACTGAGCCAACCAGGCGTCCCTACAGTCTTAATTTCTTACCTTGTCCTACCACGCCATAAATGATCGGGACTCTGCATCTCTAAACTTCCCCCATAAACATCATCCACCCTGTCCACAGCCTTTCAGCCAAATTGGCCTTCCCTCTTACCTTAGAATCTATCTACTAGCTGTTTCCTTTTCTTAGAATGATATTTTTTTTTTTCTTGATCCTCACAGTCCTGGATGTTTTTGTCATTCCTGTCTCAGTTGAGATGTCCGCTCCTTGGCCACTCAATCCAAAGTAACCATCTAGTCTTGTCCTAAGTTTATGCCCTATTCAGTTCTCTTCTAACACTTTCTAGTCATAGAAAGTGATTTTGTTTCTTTTTGCTTATTTACTGATTGTGTCTTCTCATTAGAATGTGAGTTCTGTGAGAGCAGCAACATTGTCTGCTTTGTGTTTGTGCTTTTCCTGGGCCTTAGAAAAGAGCTTGGCACTTAGTAGATGTTCAATAAAAATTTGCTAAAGGAATGAAGGAATCAGGAGACTCTGGGACCCAGAGAATCTAGCCTAACATTGGTAACTGCTATCCAGCATTTTCTTTGTCAAATAAAAAGCTCCTATTTCTCAAATTTGTCATTTTGGGGAAGAAGATTTAGAGCAGCAACACAGTAGACATGAAATGTTAATTGCCCAGAGATATGTAATAAATGTTACTTCATGATAGAAGTATTTTCATTTGTATGTACACATTGTCCTTATTTCAGATAATCCACAGGACTGTAATTTATTCTGGTGGGCTAACTCTGCTCTTGGTAAAGTGAGAGGTAACTTTCATGATAATTTTGACAAAATACTATCAATAGGTTTTATTGTCTTGGCTTTTCATGCCAAGTCCAAGAAGTTTGCCCAGGCTGGCTAGATTATTTCTCTTCTTGACAATCAAATTTTAAAAAATCAAATAGCAATGAGTTTGTGTTTGGTCTTACTGGGTGAAGGGACCGCAGTAGATATTTTTAAATATCCTAACTTTAGTAATTATAATGCATTTTTCTGCAGCCTGATTTACTCCATGATAAACACAAGCAAACTCAATTCTCAAACCTTACCTGATCATTCTTTTCTTCCCCATCCTTCCCTTTCCTGACAGAATCACCATCAAAAGTCTAATCATTCATTTATGTTATCCAACAGGAGGAAAATTTCTATTGTGCGTTATTAGTAACTAACATGTATGGAGTGCTTAACAGCTACGAGCCACTATTCTCTCTGTTTTAGGTAGCTTAATTCATATAATCCTAATGACACATGTACTAGTCTTTTGACCATTATACAGATGGGAAAAGTGCAGCACAGAGCAGTTAAGTAACTTGAGTAAGGTTAAACAGCTAGTAAGCAATGAAGCTGGCCTATATATCCAGGCCACTCTAATGCTAGAACCACTACACTACTGTGTAAAGTGATAAAACTCTGCTTTTTCCCTTTGTTCTTTTTTTTTTTTTTAAAGATTTTATTTATTTATCTGCGAGAGAGAGAATGAGAGACAGAGAGCACGAGAGGGAGGAGGGTCAGAGGGAGAAGCAGACTCCCCGCCGAGCAGGGAGCCCGATGCGGGACTCAATCCCGGGACTCCAGGATCATGACCTGAGCCGAAGGCAGTCGCTTAACCGACTGAGCCACCCAGGCGCCCTCCCTTTGTTCTTATAACCTATTATTACTCTAGTCACTTTTACAGCTTGCTATATAGCAACTACTATCTTTTTCAGGAAAAATATCCCAATTTCTTTCAGTGTTTCTCATTTTACATGGTTCCAAATCCCTCCATCACCCAAGTCACCTTTGGAAATACAGGGATGTCTATGCATCCTCATAAAAGGTCAGAACTAAGCATTGGTCTATGTGCGGGTTTAGCTGTGTATGGAGAGAGATGATCGGTTTCTTCTTCTTATACACATAATTTAATTAGTGTAATATCAAATCATCTTATTGGGTAGCCAGCCATATCATACTCTTTATGCATATGTCTATGAAATATAATTTTTACAGGCTCCTTAGAGCTGTTGTTTGTGCTTCCCAAAACACCTATCAGGAACCGAACAAAAAGAAAGCTTCAGTGCAGCTGCTATAATCTGAAAACGGGCTTCCCTGAACGTCAAGGGACACATGCATGTTCAAGCCTACAATCGTCTAAAATAGTGCCCACATGAAAGATTAAAAAAGAAAAAACAAAACCTGAAAACATTTTAATCTTTTAAACATTAAAATAATAAAGTAAACCAAGAAATATTGTTCCAAAAGCTATTAAAGGCTGGCTGACAGTACAGGGAAGGAGAACAATGAACGTCCTCAGCACCTGGAGACCTTCTGCTCTATATATAAGAGGGAAGACAGTATACATAAAAAAAAAAAAAAAAAGGGAATAGCATGAAAGAGTTTGATTTCACTGAAATCTTTCTCCCTCTCCTGCTTTAAATTCTCACCATTGCTCAGCTTCCTGGCTGCTTATTCTCTGGTATTTTCGCCTGCGTTACTCTCTGGACTGAACTATTAGCGCTATTTTTTTCTACCTGTGTGATCTCAGAGCCTTTCAATAAAGAGTCAGTTCAATGATGTAATCTAAAGCTTCCTTATCTGACTTTTGGCCTGGTGAAATGCTTTACCATGGGGCTGTAATACCACTGAGTTTGCCCTTGGCCTCTCAAGGGCCGTAATACCATTGAGTTTGCCCTTGGTCACTCAAGGAGCCATTCATGAACTGTTGTTAGCTCTTCTTCTTCTTTTTTTTTCCTATGTGACATTGGGTATATTTTGAAAAACGTAAGTGATAGATTTTACAATTATTCCTAATATACTGCCCCTGGTTTTATTCAACCTATGCTGAGATCTTTGGGGAATCCAGTTCTGTTGTCAGATACTAGCCAGCCAGATTTCAGGTCATCCACATATCTGATAATATGCCATCTACTTATTTAGCCAAGTTGTTCATGAAAAAGTTAACCAATGATAGGTTAAGGATGGGGCTCTGGGGTAAGATCACTGGAGATTTCTTTTTCAGTAAACAATGACACTCAACACTTTTTGAAAATGTTCCATTATTGATGGACCACCCCAAGTATCCCATCAGCTGGTTCATCTTTGTCTGTCCTGTGGCCCTGGACATAATTCAGGTGTGCCATTTCAATAACACTCTTGGGATATAGCAGTCCTGTACTCTTTGGTAGCATTAGAGAGCAGAGATTGAGACCATGAGTTCTGGAATGTGCCAACCTATGCTTAAATGCATGTTCACCTGTTTTAGCTGTGTGGTCTGGGGCTAGTTACTGCTGTAAACCTCTGGTACCTCATCAATAAAATAGGGAGAAATAATACTTAAAATCAAATGAGAAAATGCATATAATGCATTTAACCTAGAGGCTAACATCAAATAAGTGCTAAAGGATATTAGCTCTTCTTAACAGTAGTAGTTAACCTACCCAAAAAGAAAATGAGGTTAGTCTGGTACAACTTAATCTTAAAGAGCCCATGCTGGGTCTCTGAATACCACTTCCCTTTGTTAAGAATTTACATGCTCTCATCTTATACTGTTTGAAAACCCATCCATTTTAATAATCCATTCTATAATTTTGCTTAGGGATTAATGTCAGGCTCACTGATCTATAATTGCAGAATTTACTGTTTTCTTCCATTGAAAATGTGCACTGCATTTGTTTCTCTCCAGTCCTGTGACACTCTCCTCACTCTCCCCTTCTCTCCCATTCCTCAGAGGGAACAGTCACTTGATTCGGAAGATTCACCCCCTGCTCTCTCCAGCCCTCTCTTGAAGAGCATCTCAGCAAGGGCACTTGATGTTCTCTATCTTCCCACCTATCTTTGACATCAGTCCCTTTTAAACTAGTTTGTTCTCCCCTCTCCAGTCTGAAGATCATTGTCTCTGACGCAGAAGACAGGCAGAACGGGAACGGACTGGTCCTGCTTTCTTTCTGTCGTCTGTTATCACCATCTGTCTCAAGCAGAGGGCCTACCCCTTCCTGTTTGTTCTATTGCTTGTTAGGATAACTTTGAAAATTCCCCTCTTTTTGCCTTATTATTTTATACAAACTTCAGTTATCTCTTCCTCTTTCTGCTTTTTGTCTTTTCTAAAATAGAAACTCAGACGTTTCCCGTCTAAAATGACATTTGAAGAAGTTTCTCCAAGTTTCTCCCTTAACATATATTTTAAGCCTCAAAGTAAAAGCAAACACTCATATACAGTATGTAACTCTAGAGAAGTTTCAGGTACTACTGCTTTAAAATTACCTGCTAGCTGTGTCTCAGTTTTAAGTGAATTCAGAAAGTCACTTAGGAAGCAATTGGGAGGTGAGTAGGTGATATGGACTAAGGTTGTAACTAGGGAGATGGTAGTAAGTGGGCAGATTCAGGACATATTGAAAGTAGCACCAACAGTCCTCACTGATGGATTGGAATATAGGTTTTACCATCAAAGAAGGAATAATCAAGGATTCCAAAAGCTATACATTTTTATTTGTTTGTTTGAGCAATTAGGTAGATGGTAAATCTGTTTAGTGAGAAGTGGAAGACTTTGGAGCAGCAAATCAGGAAGTGATGTTAATCATTCTGCTTGACTGCATTTAGGTTTTCTAGTAGACATCTAAATTGAAATGTCAAGTAGAATATAGGAGTTTGGAGTTCTGAAGAGAGGTCTAGGCTAGAGATATAAATTTGACTTGTCTGCTAAAGATGGTATTTAAAGCCCTGGGACTACTGAAATTACCCAGATGAGATCACAGAGGTGGGAGGAAAGCCAAAGAGAGAGTCCTGGGTCACCAAAACATTTAGAGGTCTGGGCAAAGAAGTATAAAGTGTTTGAGATGAAGCAGCCAGAAATGAGAGAACACCAAGTGAGTAATGTGTGTCAAGAAGGAGGGAATAGTGCCTGGTGTCAAAATGTTAAGAGCTCAAGTAAGATGATCTCAGAGAAGTGAACATTAGCTTTAGCCATCTGAGGTCATTGGTGAGATAAGGCCCATTTTATTAGAGAAGTCAAGAGAAATACCCAGTTAGGATGATTTGAAGAGCAAATGGGAGGCAAGGTAGTGGAGGTAGTGAATATAGACAATGCTCTATTTTTTTTACAGAGGCCAAGAGAAAAATAGGCAGTAGCTGGGACAGGATGTGATGTCAAAGGAAAATTTTTGTTTGCTTGCTTATTTTGTTTGTTTGTTTCAATGGGTCATCTTACATAGGCTTTAGTTTAGATGGGAAGGATCCAGTAGAAATTAATAATGTAGTCGAGAAAGAAAAAAATGGCAGTACACATTCCTTTTTTTTTTTTTTTTTTTTTTTTAAGGGTAAGTGGAGAGGTTGAGCTAAGATAGGAGCAGTGACTTTTCTATTGTAACTATAAGGGAGGCCAATATATGTGTATAGTTACAAGTAGGTTGATGGGCTCTCTGGGTGAAAGATGAGGTAGTTCTTATTGGAGTAGAACTATTTTTGTATAATAAATGTGGAGAGGTTATTAGCTTAGAACAAGGACAGAAGGGGATGTTGGTGATTTAAAATCGTCTGCTGAAGGGGCGCCTGGGTGGCTCAGATGGTTAAGCGTCTGCCTTCAGCTCAGGTCATGATCCCAGTGTCTTGGGATCAAGCCCTGCAGGGAGCCTTCTTCTCCCTCTCCTACTCCCCCTGCTTGTGTTCTCGCTTTCTCTGTCTCTCTCTATGTCAAATAAATAAAATTTAAAAAAATAAAAATTAAAAAAAAAATAAAATCATCTGCTGAATAGTGGGAAAGTAGATTTATCAGAATTGGGATAGGTTTGTCAGTGTCACGTACCATCTGAGAGGTATGGTAATGGATTTGAAACGACTCTGGTCAATAGTGCTGTGATGTTCTCCAGTTATATGGAAATCTTGTGAACAAATGAGAAAAATTTTTCCTGGCTATGTGCAAAAGTAAAGGAGATAGATAAGTAATTAATGACAATTGTCCGGGAATAATTATAATGCTAGACAATGGAATATAGACCTGGTAATATGAGAAGTGCAGGAATTAAGAATGGTCTGTATTTTCTTTGCTTGCTTTGGGCTTATTTTGCTCTTTTTCTGGTAAATTCTTGAGTTAGGAATTTATATTATTGGTTTGAGACCTTTCCTCTTTTCTAAGTAAGCATTTAGTGCAATAAATATCCCTCTCAGCACTGCTTTAGCTGCATCCCATGTGTTTTAATATAGTATGTTTTCATTTTCATTTACTTCTATGTATTTTAAAATTTCTTTTGAGACTGTCTCTTTGATACGTTATTTATAATTGTGTTGTTAAATTTCCCAGTGTTCGGAGATTTTCCTCTTGTCTATGTTATTGGTGTCTAGTTTGATTTCATTATGGTCAGGGAACATATTTTGTATGTTTTCAATTATTTTAAACATATTAAAGTTTGTTTTATGGCCTAAGATATGATATATTTGGTAAATGTTTCATGGATGCTTGAAAAATGCCTATTCTGTTCTTGTTGGGTAGAGTGTTCTGTATATCAATTTTTTGTTGGTTAATCGTGTTGTTCAGATCTTCTATGTCCTTGCTGATTACCAGTCTATTAATTCTATTGCTTGATAAGAGAGAGTATTAAAGACGAAACAATAATTGTGAATTTGCCTATTTTACTTTTCAGTTATATTGATTTCTACTGCATGTGTTTTTGAGGCTCTGCTGCTTGGTGAAAACACATTAGGATTGTTATGTCTTTCTGGTGGATCAATCCTCTCATGGTTGTGTAATGTGCCTCTTTGCCTCTGATAATACTCCCTGTTCTGAAGTCTACTTTATCTAATATTAATATAGTCACTCCTGCTTTTTAAAAATTAATATTTGCGGGGCGCCTGGGTGGCTCAGTCGTTAAGCGTCTGCCTTCGGCTCAGGTCATGATCCCAGGGTCCTGGGATCGAGCCCCGCATCGGGCTCCCTGCTCCGCGGGAAGCCTGCTTCTCCCTCTCCCACTCCCCCTGCTTGTGCTCTCTCTCTCGCTGTGTCTCTCTCTGTCAAATAAATAAATAAAATCTTAAAAAAAAATAAAAATAAATAAAAATAAAAATTAATATTTGCATGGTGTACTTTTCTATCCTTTTACTTCCAGCCCATGTTGTTAAATTTTAAGTGAGTTTCTTGTAAGCAGCATATAGTTGGCTTGTGTTTTTTGATGTACTTTTAATTTCTGTATTTAGACCATTTATACTTAAAGGGAACTATTGATATGTTGGAACTTAAGTCTGCCTTTTATTAATTTCCTCTGGTTCCTGATCCTCTGTCTCTCTTTCTCGGCTTCCTGCAGGTTACATAAACATTTTTTAGCATTCTGACTTGATTTATGTATAGTGTTTTTTCCTCGTATATCTCTTTGTATAGTTTTCATAGTGGTTGATCTGGGTATTATAAAATTTGTGTATGACTTATAACATTTTACTGGTATCAACATTTTAAATTTTTAAAAAATATTTTATTTATTTATTTGAGAGGGAGAGAGAGAACACACACATGAGCAGAGCAGGGGAGGGAGAAGCAGACTCCCCGCTGAGCAGGGAGATCGATGCGGGGCTCCATCCCAGGACCCTGGGTTCATGACCTGGCCGAAGGCAGACGCTTAACCAACTGAGCCACCCAGGTGCCCCTGGCATCAACATTTTAATACTTTGAGTGAAATGTGGAATCCTTTCTTCCATTCAGTTCCCTTTACCTTCCCCACTTCTCCATTGATTTTCTTGAGTAGAGGATAGGGTCACAGTATGTTTCATTCATCGAATATGATTTACAAAACTCATGAGGAGATGGATAGTCTATTGCATGTACCCATATTTCTGTTCTTTACGTTGGTTTTTCTTTTTAACCCCTGATGCTCAAATGGATTCTTTTATCATTTTCTGTATTTTTGAATAAAATTCTTTAGTAATCTTGAAGGGTAGGTGTGCTACCAACAAATTCTTTCAGTTTTCCTTCATCTGGAAATGTTTTTATTGCCTCTTCATTCCTAAGGTATAGTTTTGCTGGACGTAAAATTTGATATTGACAACTGTTTTATTTCAGCACTTGAAAAATGTTGTGGCACATTCTTCTGGCTACCACAGTTTCAGATAAGAAATCCACCGATGTTCAGAGTGGTGGTCCCTGTAGTTAATGTGCTGGTTCTATCTGCTTTCCAGATTTTTTCCATTTCTTTAGTTTTCACAAGTATAATTTTATGGCCTGGAATGGAGTTCTTTGAGTTTATCATATTTGAAGTTTGCTCGGTTTCTTATTTCTATAGTTTAAGGGCTTTCCCCCCCCCACCCCCTTTTTTTCTTTTCTTTTCTTTTCTTTTTAACCAAGTTTAGAAAGTTTTCAACCACTATTTCTTCAGTCCACTCTCTTTCTTCTCTCCATCTTGGATTAGGATTCCAATAACACAGTTGCTGGATTTTCATTTCTTTGTTATTGCTCCCATTTTCTCAGAGTCTCTGTTCAGTTTTCTTTTTTTTCCCAGTCTATTTTTTCTTTAATGTTCAAACTGGGTAAATTCTGTTGATCTGCCCTCAAGTTCACGGATTCTGTCTCTGCCATTTCCACTCTACTATTGAGTCATTAAGCAAATTTTTATTCCTACTGTTGTGTTTTCAGTTCTATATTTTCTACATCATTCTTTTCATAACTGTTGTTTCTCTTCTGTGGTTTTTAATTGTTTCATTTGTTTCAACAGAATTTGTCTTTGCGTACTGAAGTATTTTTAATATGGCTGCTTTAAAATCCCTGTTGAATAGGGGCACCTGACTGGCTCAGTCAGTAGAGCATGAAACTCCTGATCTCGGGGTTGTGAGTTCAAGCCTCACATTGGGCATAGAGCTTACTCAAAAAAAAATCCTTGCTGGGTAATTCCAATATTTGATGCATCTTGGTTAGTGTATTTTTTCATCTGAGTTGTGATTTTCCCAGTTCTTGGTATATAACAGGTGATTTTTAAAAATTATATCCTGGACACTTTGGCTATTATTTTGAAAGAACCTGGGTCCTATTTAAAGATTGTACTTTAGCAACAAATCACTCTATGATGGTTCTAGTGACAATTTAATTTTCAGAGCTCTTGTACTATTTTCATCTGCTTGATTGATCTCATGCTAGGGGAGCTCCCAAAGGTCCATGATGGTGCTGCCTAAAGGGACAGAAAAAGTTTCCCCAGGCCAGGCTGCCTGGTGCCTCTTAATAGAGGAAAGGACTCTCTGATGCAGAAAGGAAAAGCTTCCTGAGCTAGGCAGCCATTTGTGGCAGGATTCCCCTTTCTGATGCTCCCCAACCACCTGATTTTTTAGGTAAATGGTATGAACTTCAACAAGGAGATGTCTTTATTCAAGAGATTCGCTTGTGTTATTCCAGCCAAAAATCTGGAAAGCATATATGATTCTTCTGTCAAGCCAAGTGAATTTACCAAGAATTAATAAAGCTTAAGTTTCAGTGTCCTTCGTTTGCAGGAACCTTTCCTAAGACCCTAGGACCTAAATGTGTTTACATGTCACATATTTTTGTATATATGCAAACATAGCATATTTTAACTACAACTCATTAAAACTCTTTTTTTCCCTCTGACTTCCCCTTTATCACATTCCCCCATGTCGCTGCCATAAGCACTTTTGAGATCTGGCTATGAAGAAGTTGTGTTAGGAATATATTTAGATTGGATTTATAGAGATAACCTTAAGTTGTCCTCAGACACTACTACATATAGTTAAGTTCTTGCTAGGTATTCTCACATGTGGGAACTTTAGGAAAGTCCCTAACTACTCCCCATGATGACTCAGCCAGCTTTGTGACACTAAAGGTCAGGTCCTATGGTTGTCTTGCATTATGAGCATGACATAGCTCACTGAGAGGTATTGGGTAGAGAGGAGAAATAATATTTGAAATTTTGGGAGCCAGAAGTTAGGCTGCGGAAAATTCTTCCAATCATCAGACATGTAATATTTAGTGTTTACTTAGCTAAATATTAGAGCCATTACTTAGCTAAATATTGGAACATTTGAGACATAAAATTCCTTTGTCAAAACAGAATTTCTCTCTTGCCACAAATACTCAATAATGCAACATATTCAATTATAAATAATCCATATACTTTGTTTAGATGAAAATTGCATGAAATAGAATTTACCAGAATTTTTTATATAGACTACAAGGTTAAAGCTGTACTTGGGTTAGTAAGTATATGTATATGTGATGTCAGGTGTTTCATATATCCCAATTCTCAATAATAAAAAGACAAAAGTTGACCAACCATGCTACAACAGACTCAATTATTTTCCTTTTCTTTATCTACAAAATAATCCGATAAAATCATTGTCATAGAAAAGCCGATATCGAAGAGTTTACTGCCAAAATGTTTCTAGCAGTTGATTGATTAAAAATAGTATTTTTTTTTTATTTTTTGGATTTAGTAATGTTTATAGTACTTGGCAGCTTTTTAAAATTTGTAATTTGTTGTGGCTTCTTTTCTCATTCTAAAGAAATACTTTTGTATCTAATTTGGTGTGAGTAATTTTGTATTCCTTTTCTTAAAAATGATCTCATACAACTTGGATCTCTTTTCCCACTTTCAAACCCACATCCGGTCTATCTGGAAATCCTGTGGTTGCCACCTTATGGGAGCCAAAACTTTTTCCCTCAATCCCCACTGCCCTCACCGTTGTGAATACTCTTCCCTCCCATCTGGACAATGGCAGCAGGTTCTCTTTCTTGGGCAGAACCCTCTTAATTTCATGTAACCAAATCTACCACTTTTTCCCTATGTTTTCAAGACTTGACTGTCTTGCTTTCTCTCCATTCCAAGGTTTAAAAAAAGTATCTTAATTTTTCTTCTTATATTTTTGTCTTGTAATTTTTTTACACTTCTATCTTTAGCCATTGTAGGATACTTTTATATTCCTTCAGATAACTAACCAGGAAGGCGAACATCATTTAACAGAGAAAAAAATTTTTTTCTCTGAAATCAAAATGTCAGCATTATCATTGATTATGTTCATTTTAGATTTCATTTTATACCAATTAACTATTGCCTGTTATTATGCAAGTATGTAGTGCTTTGATTACAGTAGATTTATAGTACTTTTAACATCTGATAGAGTAAGTCCACCCTTGATGTCATTTTTTTAAACGGAAAATTATTGCACATTCTTTTTCCATATGAATTTAAACTTGTTTTGACCAAGTGGAAAAAATATTATGTTGTGATTCTGATTGGAACTGCATTAAAATTCATGTATTAATAAAGGAAGGACTGTTTCTCCAATTTCAGATCTTGTTTTATGTCCTTCAATAAAATGTTATCATTTGCTTCATTAGGTCCAGTTCCTGTCTTCTTTGATTTATTTTGGATAATTCATCTTTTTTATGGTGCTTATGAATGGATTATTTCCTATTTTAACTTCTAATTGCATAATATCGGCAGGAACAAAAGCTATTAATTTTGTATGTAGCCAGCCACATTAACAAATTCTCTTACTAGTACTAATAGATATTTAGCAGGATACCTTGTATGTGTTTTTTTTTAATTTTTTTATTAACATATACTGTATTATTTGTTTCAGGGGTACAGGTCTGTGATTCATCAGTCTTACACAATTCACAGCACTCACCATAGCAGATACCCTCCCCAATGCCCATCACCAGCCATCCCATCCATCCCACCCCCCCTCCGCTCCAGCAACCCTCAGTTTGTTTCCTGAGATTAAGAGTCTCTTATGGTTTGTCTCCCTCTCTGGTTTTGTCTTGTTTCTCTTTTCCCTCCCTTCCCCTATGATCCTCTGTCTTGTTTCTCAAATTCCTCATATCAGTGAGATCATATGATACTTATCTTTCTCTGATTGACTTATTTCGTTTAGCATAATACCTGCTAGTTCCATCCACATCGTTGCAAATGGCAAGATTTCATTTTACTTGATGGCTGAGTAATATTCCATTGTATATATACACCACATCTTCTTTATCCATTCATCTGTTGATGGACATCTAGGCTCTTTCCATAGTTTGGCTATTGTGGATATTACTGCTATAAACATTGGGATGCATGTGCCCCTTCAGATCACTACATTTGTATCCTTGGGGTAAATACCAAGTAGTGCAATTTCTGGGTCGTAGGGTAGCTCTATTTGCAACTTTTTGAGGAACCACCACACTGTTTTCCAGAGTGACTCCACCAGCTTGCATTCCCACCAACAGTGTAGGAAGGTTCCCCTTTCTCTGCATCCTTGCCAACATCTGACATTTCCAGACTTGTTAATTTTAGCCATTCTGACTGGTGTGAGGTGGTATCTCATTGAGGTTTTAATTTGGATTTCCCTGATGCCGAGCGATGTTGAACACTTTTTCATGTGTCTGTTGGCAATTTGGATGTCTTCTTTGCAGAAATGTCTGTTCATGTCCTTTGCCCATTTCTTGATTAGATTATTTGTTCTTTGGGTGTTGGGTTTGGTAAGTTCTTTATATATTTTGGATACTAGCCCTTTATCTGATATGTCATTTGCAAATATCTTCTCCCATTCTGTCGGTTGTCTTTTGGTTTCCTTTGCTGTGCAAAAGCTTTTTATCTTGATGAAGTCCCAATAGTTCATTTTTGCCCTTGCTTCCCTTGCCTTTGGCGATGTTTCTAGGAAGAACTTGCTGTGGCCAAGGTCAAAGAGGTTGCTGCCTGTGTTCTCCTCTAGGGTTTTGAGGGATTCCTGTCTCACACTTAGGTCTTTCATCCATTTTGAGTCTATTTTTGTGTGTGTGTAAGGAAATGGTCCAGTTTCATTCTTCTGCATGTGGCTGTCCAATTTTCCCAGCACCATTTGTTGAAGAGACTTTTTTCCATTGGACGTTCTTTCTTGCTTTGTCAAAGATTGGTTGACCAAGAGTTCAGGGTCCATTTCTGGGCTCTCTATTCTGTTCCATTGATCTATGTGTCTGGTTTTGTGCCAGTACCATACTGAATTGATGATTACAGCTTTGTAATAGAACTTAAAGTCCGGAATTGTGGCTGGCTTTGCTTTCTTTTTGAACATTCCTCTGGCTATTCGGGGTCTTTTCTGGTTCCATACAAATTTTAGGATTATTTGTTCCATTTCTTTGAAAAAAGTGGATGGTATTTTGATAGGGATTGCATTAAATGTGTAGATTGCTCTAGGTAGCATAGACATTTTCACAGTATTTGTTCTTCCGATCCATGAGCATGGAACGTTTTTCCATTTCTTTGTGTCTTCCTCAATTTCTTTCATGAGTATTCTATAGTTTTCTGAGTACAGGTTCTTTGCCTCTTTGGTTAGATTTATTCCTAGGTATCTTATGGTTTTGGGTGCAATTGTAAATGGGATCAACTCCTTAATTTCTCTTTCTTCTGCCTTGTTGTTGGTGTATAGGAATGCCACTGATTTCTGTGCATTGGTTTTATATCCTGCCACTTTACTGAATTCGTGTATGAGTTCTAGCAATTTTGGGGTGGAGTCTTTTGGGTTTTCCACATAAAGTATCATATCATCTGCAAAGAGTGAGAGTTTGACTACTTGTTTGTGATTTGGATGCCTTTTATTTCTTTTCGTTGTCTGATTGCTGAGGCTAGGACTTCTAGTACTATGTTGAATAGCAGTGGTGAGAGTGGACATCCCTGCCGTGTTCCTGACCTTAAGGGAAAAGCTCCCAGTTTTTCCCCATTGAGTACGATATTCACTGTGGGTTTTTCATATATAGTTTTTATAATATTGAGGTATGTACCCTCTATCCCTACATTGTGAAGAGTTTTAATCAAGAAAGGCTGCTGTACTTTGTCAAATGCTTTTTCTGCATCTATTGAGAAGATCATATGGTTCTTGTTCTTTCATTAATGTAGAGTATCACATTGATTGATGTGCAGATGTTGAACCAACCTTGCGGCCCAGGAATAAATCCCTCTTGGTTATGGTGAATAATCTTTTTAATGTACTGTTTGATCATACTGGCTAGTATTTGGTGAGAATTTTTGCATCCATGTTCATCAGGGATATTGCTCTGTAGTTCTCCTTTTTGATAGGGTCTTTGTCTGGTTTTGGGACCAAGGTAATGCCAGCCTCATAAAATGAGTTTAGAAGTTTCCTTTCCTTTCCTTTCCTTTCTTTCTTTCTTTCTTTCTTTTTTTTCTTTTTTGATCAGTTTCAGAAGAATGGGTATTAATTCTTCTTTAAATGTTTGGTAGAATTCCCCTGGGAAGCCATCTGGCCCTGGGCTCTTGTTTGTTGGGAGATTTTTGATTACTGCTTCTGTTTTCTTAGTGGTTATGGATCTGTTCAGGTTTTCTATTTCTTCCTGGTTCAGCTTTGGTAGTTATACATCTCTAGAAATGCATCCATGTCTTCCAGATTATCTAATTTGCTGGCATCTAGTTGCTCATAATATGTTCTTATAATTGTTTGTATTTCTTTGGTGTTGGTTGTGATCTCTCCTCTTTCATTCATGATTTTATTTATTTCAGTCCTTTCTCTTTTCTTTTTGGTAAGTCTGGCAAGGGGTTTATCAGTCTTGTTAATTCTTTCAAAGAACCAGCTCCTAGTTTCGTTGATCTGTTCTACTGTTCTTTTGGTTTCTATTTCATTGATTTCTGCTCTGATCTTTATTATTTCTCTTCTCCTGCTGGGTTTAGGCTTTATTTGCTGTTCTTTCTCCAGCTCCTTTAGGTGTAGGGTAAGGTTGTGTATTTGAGGCCTTTCTTGTTTCTTGAGAAAGGCTTATATTGCTATATACTTTCCTCTTAGGACTGCCTTTGCTGCATCCCAAAGATTTTGAACAGTTGTGTTTTCATTTTCATCTGTTTCCATGAATTTTTTTTAATTCTTTTTTTTTTAAAGATTTTTATTTATTTATTCATGAGAGATAGAGAGAGAGAGAGAGGCAGAGGGAGAAGCAGGCTCCCAAGGAGCAGAGAGCCCGATGTGGGACTCGATCCCAGGACTCTGGGATCATGACCTGAGCCGAAGGCAGACGCTCAACCATCTGAGCCACCCAGGCGCCCTTTTTTAAAAATTCTTCTTTAATTTCCTGGTTGACCCATTCATTCTTTAGTAGGATGCTCTTTAGCCTCCAGGTATTTGAGTTCTTTCCGACTTTCCTCTTGTGATTGAGTTCTAGTTTCAAAGTATTGTGGTCTGAAAATAGGCAGGGAATGATCCCAATCTTTTGGTAGCGGTTGAGACCTGATTTGTGACCTACAATGTGATCTATTCTGGAGAATGTTCCATGGGCACTAGAGAAGAATGTGTATTCTGTTGCTTTGGGATGGAATGTTCTGATTATATATGTGAAGTCCATCTGGTCCAGTGTGTCATGTAAAGAGTTTATTTCCTTGTTGATCTTTTGCTTAGACGATCTGTCCATTTCAGTGAGGGGGGTGTTTAAGTCCCCTACTATTATTGTATTGTTGTCAATGTGTTTCTTTGCTTTTGTTATTAATTGGCTTATCTAATTGCCTACTCCCATGTTAGGGGCATAGATATTTAAAATTGTTAGATCTTCTTGTTGGATAGACCCTTTAACTATGATATAGTGTCCTTCCTCATCTCTTATTACAGTCTTTGGTTTAAAATCTAATTTGTCTGATATAAGGATTGCCACCCCAGCTTTCTTTTGGTGTCCATTAGCATGGTAAATGGTTTTCCACACCCTCACTTTCAGTCTGGAGGTGTCTTTGGGTCTAAAATGAGTCTCTTGCAGACAGCATATTGGTGGGTCTTATTTTTTTTATCCAATCTGATAGCCTGTGTCTTTTGATTGGGGCATTTAGCTCATTTACATTCAGGGTAACTATTAAAAGATATGAATTTAGTGCCATTGTATTGCCTGTAAGGTGACTGTTTCTGTATATTGTCTGTGTTCCTTTCTGGTCTATGTTACTTTTAGGCTCTCTCTTTGCTTAGAGGACCCCTTTCAATATTTCTTGTACAGCTGGTTTGGTGTTTGCAAATTATTTTAGTTTTTGTTTGTCCTGGAAGCTTTTTATCTCTCCTTCTATTTTCAATGACAGCCTAGCTGGATATAGAATACTTGGCTGCATATTTTTCTCATTTAGTGCTCTGAATATATCATGCCAGTCCTTTCTGGCCTGCCAGGTCTCTGTGGATAGGTCTGTGGCCCATCTAATGTTTCTACCATTGTAGGTTACAGATCTCTTGTCCCGAGCTGCTTTCAGGATTTTTTCTTTGTCTCTGAGATTCGTAACTTTTACTGTTAGATGTCGGGGTGTTGACCTCTTTTTATTGATTTTGAGGGGGGTTCTCTGTGCCTCCTGGATTTTGATGTCTGTTTCCTTCCCCAAATTAGGGAAGTTCTCTGCTATGATTTGCTCCAATATACCTTCTGCCCCCCCCTCTTTCTTTCTTCTTCTTCTGGGATCCCAATTATTCTAATGTTGTTTCACTTTATGGTATCACTTATCTCTCAAATTCTCCCCTCATGATCCAGTAGTTGTTTATCTCTCTTTTTCTCAGCTTCTTTATTCTCCATCATTTGGTCTTCTATATCACTAATTCTCTCTTTTGCCTCATTTATCCTGGCAGTTAGAGCCTCCATTTTTGATTGCACCTCATTAATAGTTTTGATTTCGACTTGGTTAGATTTTAGTTCTTTTATTTCTCCAGAAAGGGATTCTCTAGTATCTTCTATGCTTTTTTCAAGCCCAGCTAGTATCCTTATAATCATCATTCTGAACTGTAGTTCCAACATCTTACTAATGTCCATATTGATTAGGTCCCTGGTAGCCAGTACTTCCTCTTGTTCTCTTTTTTGAGGTGAGTTTTTCTGTCTTGTCATTTTGTCTGGAGGAGAACAGATGAATGAGAGAACAAAATGCTACAAGGGTAACAATGACCCCAGAAAAATATACACTAAACAAATCAGAAGAGACCCAAAACTGGGGAGAAAAGAAATGGAAAAAAAAGAAGAAGAAGAATATGACCAGGCTGGTGAATAGAACAGAGCCACACACTAGATTTTGGGTGTATTTTGGTCTGTTAGAAGAAATTGCCTCCCAAAATTTTAAAGAAAGAAAAACTTATGTATATATAAAAATAAGGGTAAGTATGATGAAGGGAGAGAATATAACTGTAAAGATGAAAATTAAAAAAGACTTTTAAAAAGGAATTGTTAAGAAGTTGGCTGAAAAAAGAGTAAAAAAAACAAAAGGAGAATGTGATCAGGCGGGAGACTAGGACAGTATCATACACTAGATTGAGGGTATATTTTGGTCTATTAGAAGAAACTGTATCCCAAGGTTTTAAAGAAAGAAAAACTTATATATATACAAAAAATAAGGTTAAATACAAAGAAGGGATAGAATATGACTGTAAAAATGAAAATTAAAAAAGATTTTAAAAACAGAATTGATGAGATAAGATGTTGGTTGAAAAAGGAAAGAAAAATTCAACTAAAAAAATAGAAAAAAATAAAGAAAATTTTAAAACTTTACTTTGAAAGACTAAAGAATCATGGTAAAAAAGCCATGGATTCTATGTGCAGTATTCCCCTAGTGCTGGAGTTCTGCCGTTCTCATTGATCGGTAAACTTGGTCTTGGCCGGCTGTTCTCGCTGATCTTCTGGGGAGGGGCCTGTTGCCGTGGTTCCCACATGTCTTTGCCGGAGGCGGAATTGCCCCGCCCTTGCCCCCTCCCGGCTAAGTAATCTGCTCGGGTTTGCTCTCCGGGGCTTTTGTTCCCTGCGAGCTTTCCGTACAGCTTTGGAGGCGGAGAGTGAAAATGGCGGCCTCCAATCTCCGCCCCGGAGGAGCCGAGAACTCAGGGTCCCGCTCCTCAGTGAGCCCCCAGAGAAAAGCCGTCAGTCACTCCCGTCTCCCCGGTCTCCGGCCGCACTCCGTGCTCGCCTGGCCTGTGACCGCGCGTTTCTATCTCTGGCACCCGACCCCGGGTGGAGTCTCCAAACCCAGCAGATCCCTGCGGCGCACTCCCGCGCGGCTCCTCCCGGGGGAGGAAGGTGAGTCTCCCCGGATCTGCCGCTTGTTGGGTCCCTGCTGGAGTAGCAGTGGCCCGATTGTGCCGCGGATCACGGTTTATGGCAGCCCCGAGCTGAGAGCCCGCGCCTGGGCTTCGTCTCTGCAGCCGGCTTCCCTGCTCCGATACCTGGGAGCTCTGCCGCACTCAGGCACCCCCGGTCTTTCTGTGACCCGTGGGTCCTGAGACCACACTGTCCCGGAGGGTTCCACCCCCCGCTTAGCCACCAGAGTGACGTCCCTCAGCGGAGCAGACTTCTAGAAGTTCCAATTTTGTGCTCTGCTGCTCTATCACTTGCTGGTAGCCGGTGGATGGAGGCTCCCTCCCCCCACGGTCTGTCTTCCCAAATATCGCCTCGGATTCACTTCTCCACAGGTTCTACCTTCCAGAAAGTGGTCGCTTTTCTGTTCAGAGAGTTGCTGCTCTTCTTTTCTTCAATCTCCTGTTGAGTTTGTAGGTATTCTGAATGGTTTGATCCCTATAGAGCTGAATTCCTGGGACCAGATGAAATTTAGGTCTCCTACTCCTCTGCCATCTTGCTCCCCTCCTCCTCTTGTATGGTCTAAGTACATAATCATACCCACTGGAAATGAAGATAGTATTATCTTTCCGTTCCCCACATTAAACTGTTCTTTTATTTTCCAGCCTTACCCATCTTTAAAATGTGTTGAAGTATAGTGATAATAGCAGAAATCCCTGTCTTGTTACTGATTTTAATTTTAAAATGTCTGTTGTATATAATGTAGTTGTTGGGTTTAGGTAGAGACTTTTTTAAAAAAAACTTGTTTAGGTATTGCAGTGGATGGAATTATGTCACTCCAGAATTCACCCACTGAAGCACTATCTCCCTATGAGATGCATACAGATAGGGCCTTTAAGGAGGTGATCAAGATGAAATGAGGTGATGGGGTGGAGAACTAGGGCCCTTATGAGAACAGGAAGAGCTACCAAAGCTCACACTGTCCACCATATGAGGACACAGTGAGAAGCGAGCTGTCTGCAAACCATAAAGAGATCTCCTCAGAACCTAACTATGCTGGCACCCCGATCCCAGACTTCCATTCTCCAAAAGTGTGAGAAAATAAATTTCTGTTGCTTAAGCCACTCCGTCTATGGTATTTTGTTTGGTCAGCCCAAGCTGACTAATACAGGTAGCTTCCCTTTTTCTCTCCTAGGTGAGATTTTATGGGTATAGAGGCAACCGTATAAAGCCATACATTGTGACAGAGAGAGTCATAGCGCTGTCTTCCAGCCCAGCACTTCTCCACCACACAAATTTTGTCCTTCAGGGGACATTTCCAAAGTCCAGAGACTTTTCGGGGTGTTACAACTGGGGGGAGAGGGTCATATGCTACTGGCATCAAGTGGATAAAGGCCTGGGATGCTGCCAAGTTTTCTACAATCAATGGACAGCTCCCCACAACAAAGACTGAGCTGGTCCACAATGCAAAGGGCGAGAAACTCTGCCTAGCCATGTCCCTGGAATTCCCTGTCTCCTAGAGGGAGGAAAAGGAAGAGGGTATCCCAAAACTGGTTATAAAATGCCCCATCCCTGGGACCACTGCCCTATGCACAGGCCAGACCAAGGGGAGTGAAGGGCTGGTCCTTAGAGCAGAGATATTTGGTAGAGTGGGACTGCTCACTCTGGGGGCCCTTATAATAGAGGTAAGTAGTAGGTCTTGGTCTTGGGTTCCATGCCAGTGGTGCTGAAGTTGTCCACACCTGTTGTCCCTGGCAGGTGCCCTCAGAACAGGTACAGAAACTGGTCCTTTTGTGGCAGTGGGTGGAGCTGCCCTTACTACCCCTTCCTCTGGCTGCCAAGACCCACCACGCAGCTTTCCGTTTTTCCTGTTTTTCTTAGAGTTTTCCTTTGGAATGGCTAGCGAATTTTATCAATTGACTCTCATATGGACTCATATGGTTTTTCTCCTGTAATATTTGGTGTGTTGGATTATCCTGATAGATACCTTCATTTCAAAAAGTACAAAGTATAAACTTCTTTTTTGTTACTTTCATCGGTTTTTTTAATTAAAGCTATTCTAGCTTTATTCAGAAAGCCTTTGTGTTCTTCTACAGTCTAGAAATGATGGGCTAAAAATAATGATATACTTATTGGTGGTTAGAAAGAATTCATCTCTACAACCATCTGTGCCTGGAGCCTCTTAAATTATCAATCTTTAACCTTTGTGATTTGTTCTGTAGTTCTCTTCTTGAACCAGTTTTGGTCATTTCTGTTTTTTAATAGCTTCTTGATTGGTCTTGCCTCTTCTAAGTTAAGATTCTAGTGGTCCGGGTAATCTTCTTTTTAATTTATTTTTATTGTTTATTATTTATTTTTTTAAAAGATTTTTATTTTTAAGTAATCTTTACACCCAATGTGGGGCTTGAATTCACAACCCTAAGATCAAGAGTTGCATGCTCCATTGACTGAGCCAGCCGGGCATCCCTAGGGTAATCTTTTAATTTTTTTTAAAGATTTATTTGTTTATTTGAATGGGGGGGAGAGAAAGCACATGCATGGGAAGAGGGGGGAGGCAGAGTGTCTCAAGCAGACTCCCTGCTGAGTGTGGAGCCAGACGTGGGGCTTGATCCCACCCCCCGGAGATCATGATGTGAGCCGAAACCAGGAGTCAGACGTTCAACCAACTGAGTCAGCCAGGCGCCCCTAGGGTAATCTTTTTTTTTTTTTTTTAAAGATTTTATTTATTTATTTGACAGAGAGAGACACAGTGAGAGAGGGAACACAAGCAGGGAGAGTGGGACAGGGAGAAGCAGGCTCCCCACGGAGCAGGGAGCCCGATGCAGGGCCCAATCCCAGGACCCCGGGATCATGAGCTGAGTCGAAGGCAGACGCTTAATGACTGAGCCACCCAGGCACCCCTAGGGTAATCTTTTTAAAACTTAAGTTAAATCATATCACTGTTCTGCTTAAAATTCTACACAATAAATAAAGCAAAATTTGCTCTTTACTGTGCTTACAAGGCCCCTTGTCATCTGTCTGATCCATTATAATTCTTTCCTATGGCCTTCTCTTCTTTATCATTTCATTTCAGACACACTCAGTGACTGCCTATTCCTCAAACCTAGGGATCTCTTTCCTCGGGGTCCTTTTTTGGGCTTTTCCCCTTGCCCAGAAAGTTCTCCATCTCCTCCACATTTCACATCATTTGCTCCTTTTCTTGCTTCAAAATTCAGTTTTTAAATCTACCTCACAGGCATTCCTGGTTGCTCCATCCAAATATATTTCTGCCAACCCCAACACCCACCCTGTTCCTCATGGTAGGCAGAGATATTCTCTTCTGGTGGTCACAAAAGCTGAGTGAGTTGTCAGCAGCCACTCAAATATATTTTTCTCCTAAGGGAAGACTCAGAAAAATATTGGGTTCATCACTAAGAGAATTAATCTCCCCTCCCCTCCTTACTTTGGTTTTGGAACCCAAAGGTTATAACATAATTCCAAATTAATTTCCTAAAGAAAAATCCTATCACTGAGAACTTCTCATTTCTTTTGAAATTTCATACAAGTGCCAGGAATACTTTAGAATTGTTAGCCATGTAGGAATTAATATATATACAAGAACACTGATGTGAAGAAAAGGGGGAAAGGACAAATTATATTTTTGATCAAGGTATCAACTACTTTAAAAATTAAAAAGAGTCCCTCCAAATGGCCTGCTGAGAAATATTATTTGGCAAGATATTTCTCAATCTGGCTTATGTTGCCTGCTGTAATTTTATTAAGCCCAGTACTTGAACATTTTTTTGAACATATTCCCAAGGATCTTTAATGATAGATACATCTTTAAAAAGAAACCAATCACTAAAGTAAACATATAGCAGAAACTGGCCACTGAAGGCAAGCTAGAAATTGGGTGAAGAAAAGCAACACTGTGGGAAACAATGAAGAAATAAACCCTTGTGTCTTCACTAAGGAGGTGTGACAATTCCTTTGAAAAAGACTTCTTTTACCAATTTTAACATGAAGGTATTATCGAATACAGTGATTACAATTGTCTCTCCCCACCATCTTTGGTGATATAGAAAATAGAGCCCACCTGGGCTTTTTTTTTGAAAATAGAGCCCACCTGGATATCAGAATTTGAAAGAGAAATGTCAAGACCCAAATTAAGTAAGTGAATGTAAGATTCACTCAGGAGTCGTTCAGGAGTCCTGTTTGTGGATGTGCTTTATTAGTACATATAGCCCCTGCTGGCTTCTACCAACTAAATGTTAACGGGTTAAAGTTTTATGGCTGTGAGTCGTCAGGACTTGGATTGTGGAGTCCTTTTATTGTCACCTCAGATCAGGCAATACTTTCCCTTTCAAAATGATGAAATTAGGTTCTCTGTGAACTTGAAAGGAGGAAAGAGCCATCCTGCAGCAGATGCTCTCTGGCTAACTCAGAATCATTCATGGGAATTGTCAGTTTGTTCTTCCAAAAATATCAAGATGAGAAGAAAGCAAATGTTTTTGCTATCAAGGCATAGACATTTGGTCAGAGCAATAAAATAGCCTCACATGCCAAAAAAATAATAAAGAAAATGTGGAATGAGTAACTTCCAAAGTTATGGAAATAATCTGACCGTGTCTTACTACATGATAAAAATTGACACGATTCCTAAGTACCCACAGATGGAAGTTCTACTCGAACAGCACCTTCGAGCAGAGTCATGATTGCCGGCCTTATTATAATCATGGTGTCGCCAGGAATTCTGTCTGTTTCAAAACAATTATGTACATATATAAAATGTGTATACATGTGTGCTCCACTCTCTAGTGGTGGTGATTAATTTCTTTTAAGCCAATACAAATTCTCTTATAGCAAATGTTCCATATTTAAAAGATACTTAAATGAATAGGGCCTCAAGTGGAATCCAGACGTATAACCGTTTCTAATCTGTTCATGGTTAACTGGCCTATTGGTAAAGGGATAAAACCCACATTTTAAACTCAAGTAATATTACCTATCAAATAGACATTCACAGTCTGCTTCTGCCACCAAATTAACCCTTATTTTCTTTGGCTCAGAATGGAAATTAGTAATGTTAAAAAAGATATGGATAGAAACCCCACAGAAGAGAGATTTAATTTTCCTTTATATGCAACTGAATCAATTTGAAAAGCATTATGATAAACTGGTTTGGATAGGACTGGAAATGCAAGGAAGGAAAAAAGGGAAAAAAATTCTGTAGCCTAATGCAATGTGATGGGAAGGTGGGGACTCCAGTCTGATAGACCTGGGTTTGAATCACAGCTCCTGAATTATGAGCTATGGACACGGAGGAAGTTCCTTAATCACCGGGGGTTTCCTGCTTTGTGAAGTTAGGATAATGAAACATCACAGGGATCTGATGAGCGTTCAGGGACGTAATGAGTACAGAATGCTAGTGCAGTAGACATTTGGTAAATGAGAAGGATTCTTATTTATTGAGTGCCTTCTACCTGCAAGGTGCCTTTTATATGTTGTCTCATTTAAACCTTGAAATCTGGCTCCTCAGCTTTGCTGTCAATTGGAATCATGTGGAGAGGCTTAGAAATGACTGATGTCTAGCTACCACCCCCAAAATTCTAAGGCGTGATCTGCCATTTGGGAGGTTAAAAATCTCACCTAGTGATTCCAATATGCAGCAGTTTAGGCACCACTGCCTTATGATAATGCAGTGAACTAAGTATTAGCATGCCCATTTCAGAGGGAAGAAATTAGAATTGGGGGATGGATTTCCTCTAGATTACATGGTTAATGTTTAACCGTGTGGTTATGGGGAAAATACTAGGTCACCAAAATAAAGAGTTAAAAAATAGTATGTAGACTTCAATGTTAATTTCTTTTTACTAAAAAAAGTTAATCGGATAGTGGGTCCTGGGTGTCTCAATCGGTTGAGCATCTGACTCTTGATTTTGGCTCAGGTCATGATCTCAAGGTCGTGGGATTGAACCCCGCCTCAGGATCCGCACTCAGCGTGGAGTCTGCTTAGGATTCTCTTTCTCCCTCTGCCCCTTTCCTGGTTCTCCTTCTCTTAAAAAAAAAAAAAAAGTTAATCATATATATAAAAAGACTAGAAATATATTTGTCAAATATATTTGTCAAAAATATTTTGGGGGCAGGACGAAGACTAAGTTCTGTTTTGTTTTGCTTTAAAGATGTATTTATTTGTTCAAGAGAGAGGGAGCTGGGGAGGGGGAGAAGAAGAGGAAGAGAGTCCTTAAGCAGACTCCCTGCTGAGCATGGAGCCCAATGTAGGGCTTGATCCCAGGACCCTGAGATCATGACCTGAGCCAAAATCAAGAGCCTGATGCTTAACCAACTGAGCCACCCAGGTGCCCCTTGTTTTGGTTTTTTGCACTGCGATGATTTTCTTAAATGTTCAACAAAGAATATATTCTACTTGTTTAATAAGGGGGAAAAAAGCACATATGTTATTTCTTTAAGAATCAGAAAACTGGAGAATAAGTAGGTTTTAAGTTCAACAAAGACCATCTTTAACTTGAGGGGTCTGGAGAGCTTTTCAATGACAATATATCCAAGAGGCAGAAGGATGCATGATTTGAACACCTGGACTCAAGGTGTGCACTGGATATCTAGCCCTCTTCTTGGAAACATCCTCAGAGAGGTCCACACTTCCTGTGAGTCTTCCATCATTGTAATGTGCTAACAACTTTCTTACTAGTCTGACAACAGGATTTGTATCCTCTTCTTTTTTTTTTTTTTTTTTCTTTTTCAGAAGGGAGGGGAGGGACAGAGGGAGAGGGAGAGAAAGAATCTTAAACAGACTCCACATCTAGCATGAGCCCAATGTGGGGCTTGATCTCACAACCCCGAGATCATGACCTGAGCCGAAATCAAGAGTCAGATGCTTAACCAACTGCGCCACTCAGGCATCCCCTGTATCCTTTTCTTTTAATTTCCTCTGCCACCATCTTAGCTTACCCTGAGCAACTCATGGCTTGAAGATTTCTATAGCCTTTTAACTGGTCTCTTTCATTCCAATCTATCTGTATTTCAATATAATCTGTATACCTCTGCAATAGTACTTATAAAGCTCCAGTGAGCCTTCTTAAATTCATGATATCTTCCCATTGTCTAGTGAATGAAAATCAAATTTTTTAGGCAAGCATTTAAGACTCTCCATAATACGACCCCTTGCTGTTATTTATTTTCCATTCTACTCTCCTGTCAAACCTGATTCTTTGCTCAAATACACCACTTCCTTGTACACTTCAGGCCCTTTATGTACGCCTCTTCCTCTGCTCCAAATGTCCTCGTGTATCTGCATCTTTTCAAATTCTGCCCATTCTTTGAAACTCAGCTGCAATGCTATGTCCTTCATAAGAGCTTCCTCCTTTAGTCCGGTTGGAAATGATTACAACTCTATGCAAATTTCACACTGATAGGTAGCAGTCACATGACATTATCCCCCACCTGGAAGGAGGTTTACTATTTACAAATCACTTCACAATAGATACTCATTCAGTTCTTTTTAAAAAATTCTTTATTTAAATTCAATTTAGTTAACAGATACTGTAGTTCTAGTTTCAGGGGGTAGAATTTAATGATTCATCAGTTGCATATAACACCAGTGCTCATTACATCACGTGCCTTCCTTAATATCCATCACCCAGTAACCCCACCCCCTTACCTACCTCCCCCCCAGCAACCCTCAGCTTGTTTCCTAAGTTAAGAGTCTCCTAGGGTTTGTCTCCCTCTCAGTTTTCATCGTATTTTATTTTTCCTGCCCTGTCCATCAGTTTTGTTCCTTAAATTCTACATACAAGGGAAATCATACAATATTTGTTTTTCTCTGACTTATTTTGCTTAGCATAATACCCTCTAGTTCCATCCCCATCATTGTAAATGGCAAGATTTCATTCTTTTTGATGGCTGAGTAGTAGATACTGATTTAATTCTCACAAACAATCCATGAATATAGATACTAGACTTTTTTAAATTGAGAGAATGTGTGGTCTGGTATCATACAACCAGTAAGCGGCATAGTCGAGATGCAAATCCATTGCTTTTCAAGACGGAGATATAAATCTTGAGAGGATCTTTTGCATTTTTGAAAGTTGTGGTAAAGTACACATAACACAAAATTTAACATCTGTAACCATTTTTAGGTATAAAGTTCAGTGGCATTAGATACATTGATATTTTTGTGCAACTCTCACCACCATCCTTTTGTAGAACTTTTTTCATCTTGCAAAACTGAAACTCTGTATCCATTAAACAATAAATCCATTCCCTCCCTCCCCCAGCCCCTGGCAACCATCACTCTACTTTCTGTTTCTACGAATTTGACCACTCTGCCCACTTCACATAAGTGGAATCATACAGTATTTGTGGGGATTTTTTGTGACTGCCTTATTTCACTCAGCGTAATGTCTTCAAGGTTCATCCATGTCATAGCATGTGCCAGAATTTCCTTCCTTTGGAAGGCTGAATAATAGTCCCTTGTATGTACATTGTGTTTATCCATTCATCTGTCAGTGGACACTTGGGTTGCTCCCACTTTTGGCTACTGTGAATGAGCTGTTAGGGATATGATTGTACAAATACCTGCTGGAGTCTTGTTGCAATTCTTCTGGGCATCTACCCAGATGTGAGGAACCACCATAATGTTTTCCAGAGTGGCCGCACCATGTCATGTTCCCGACGGCAGTGCCAAAGTGTTCCCTTTCCTGCGCATCCTCGCCAAGACCTGTTATTTACTTTTTTGGTTTGGTTTTTGACAGTAGCCATCCTCATGGGTGCAGAGTAGATCTTTTACATCCTGAGGATTTAGAACAGGAGTTAGGAACTCAGACATCCACAGGGACCAAAGGGATCCCAAAACCCAAGTGACGCAGGCCCATGAAGATGCTGAGTAGCGTCACGCCGCCTCAGGGTCCCAGAAGCAGGGATAGGATGGCGGCGTTCAGAGAGCCTACGGCTTCTTCATGGCAGCCGTCGTGACTCAGTGCAGTGTGTTAGAGGTCTGGCAGATCTTCATGAAATCTTCTGATTTTTCAGCATTGAAAATGGATTTGAATTTAAAACCCTCTGCAAGCCAATTTTCTGAAGGAACTAGGTTTGGATGAATATAGGATCTCTGGTGTGAATAGAAGCCTTCCCACTTTTGAGGTGAGAATCACACTAGAAGGCAAGAGAGCAGAAATTCTGGGTCTGTGCTGGAGGGTGTGCACAGAAACCCAATGCCTAGAAGGTGGCCGATCTGGCGACAGAGGGCTGATGGCTAAGAGCTCCAAGACTTTGGGCTCTTGCTTCTCAGGGTCTAAAGGGGTCATGCGGGGGGTTTTGCATCCCCCCAAACCTTGAAAAGCATGCCTTCACCTCATTTCTGTGCTTGAGACACAACCATTGGTCAGGGTTGCTATTCCCGTTCTTGCTGCACTAGGAGACAGTGCCGAGACAGATGGAAATTCTCTCTTAAGATATAACGAAACATATGTGACCCTTGGAAACACATCAGAGAGGAGGTTGGATAATGGGTGTGTACATGGGGACCATGAGAATGCTCTCTAGTATTTGCCTTTGGAGAAGGGCTGTATCCTATTAGTAACATCCAGAACTGTGTAGAGCAGGGGTCAGCAAACTCTTTCCGGAAAGGGCCAGATGGTAAATATCTTAGGCTCCGTGGGCCACTTATAGACTATCACATATTCTTCTTTGTTTTTGTTTTGTTTTGTTTTTTACAATCCCTTAAAAATATAAATAACCTTTCTTAGCTCGCAGGCTGTGAGCCAGATTTGGCCCACGGGCTGTAGTTTGGGAACTCCTGGTGGTAGAGGAACATTCCCGTTACCTTGTGTGTACCTTGCCTTTCTAAGAGATTGTTAAGAGTCATTCGGGGAAGAAAGGATTCTTTGTATTCACCACAGTTTCTGGCAAGGTGCCTGGTAAACAGGCTCAACAAATATTGGTAAGTAAATGAATTGATGCGTAAGGAGGGAGTTTTCAAATATTTTAAGCAAGACGGTGCCTCATCAATCAGTTCTCAGATCTAACCTTCTTAAAGTTTTCTCTAAATACGTAGTGTTAGTAATTCATCAGAAAGAGATAGTAGGACTCACCATTTATGGCCTGACAGGATGGGGAAGGAGTAGAAAGCTTGCCTTTCTGGATGACAGCCAAAAGGGGCCGGCTGTGTTTTCTTCTCTATGTAAGAGGTGATGATAACAGCGCCTTTATTTCATGGAAAGAACAAAGATGATAAGCATAAAAACCTGTATGAACACCACAGGTTTGAGATGTTTTAACATCCCAAATTTAGGGCAGACACAACCATTGCACAGGGCTGATTTTTGTAAGAATAAACACAGTATGTTCCCAGTGCGCACATTATTGATATACTCCCTTTGTGAAATGTCTGTTTTAAAGGTTTCCAACATAAAATGTGTAACTCCAGTAAGGGTTTGAGGGCAGAATTTTATCTTGAGGTCAGTAAAATTACTTCCACCTAGTAAATTTCCTTATTTGGCTTGTGCTGGAGGTGCCCCATGCCACCCCTTGGCGCTATGTAAAATGGGGATAAATTAACATTCTCAGGTCTCTAGGATACCGGTGTTTATACTGATCAGGGGATAGTATGTGTTGGCAGAGTAGACAGCTCGGAGTATGATATGAGGGGCCCCCAAAGAGTGTCTAACCTCAAAATATTTCATTATTAGCACTCAAGAGTGACATCAGAACTGTAAAAAAAAAAATATTCCTTTGGGATAAAGTGCAAAATCTACCAGAGTATCCTGTTAAAATGGAACACCTTGGAAGAAGTAATGACACACTAATTAGCTCATTATCACTAATTACAAACCCAAGAGGGATCCATTTTTCAGGCCACTAACCCTTTACTGGTCAGCAAAGGGGAAGGATCTGATAGTAAAAGAATTATGATGGCCCATGACCTGCAATGGAAGTAGGTCTGGGTAGGGACTGAAGTGAGGACCCTAGGAAGTGAAAGGAGATTGTGAGTGGGGAAGAACGGAAAAGAAAAACCTGCTGAGTGAAACAAGGGCATAAGAAATATACATGAACTTCTTTGATAAAGTTAACCTGACTCACTAAAGAGACGAGAAATTTCAGAAATGCAAACAAGCTAGTTTCTTAATAGAGCCTTAAGAACCTGTTAGCAATATTGCAGTATTCTAGGGGTTATTAGAGATCGGGGTGGGGGGGAAGAAACCAACATGTTGCGAGAATATACTAGGTGCTCGCTCATTATTTAATTGTTTCATTCCATCCTTACGACCACTCTGTGAAAGAGGCAGCAATTCCCTCACTTTACAGGTGAAACATTGAAGGTCAGATGCCCCATATGACTGGTACAAAGTGTAAAGTTTAAAGCTTAATAATACTTGCTTTTGTTTCCGTTGGTTTCCATGATGACATTTGTCCCACTCAACCATGAGGTACCAGATCGGCACCTCCCATTAAAGTAAGTCTGTGAGCTGTCCTTCCTTGGTGCTGGCTTCACTTGTCTTCACCCAGTCTGGTTCCTGTCCGTGATGGTGTGCAGCAACTGGTTCTAGCATGGGGCACATCTGATGGGCATCACACACCTGCTGGGCACATACCACCACAGCCTCCAGACATGAGGGGTCTTTAAAGGTGCCATCCTTGCATTCCCTTATCCCTGCTGGTAGCTTTCCCTAAAGGTTCTGCATGAGGTCCCCTTTCCCTGCTGGAAACTTTTTGGATGAGGGTGCATAGGAGTGATAGGCACCAGTGAGCTGGTCCTTGGGTAGACGCTTTATGTGACCTTCTTAAAGCAAATGGAGATTCAAAAATCCTTGCCAAGCCAACACCAGCTCCCGTGGAAACTTGGGGATGATCTCCAGATTGGCTATGCCATCTGCCACTCCTAATTGGTTGGAGGAGGAGGGGAAAAGCTTCATATCAGATGCTGTGTCTCTCCAAAAAGGCATGAAACATACCTGTATGAGTTAAAAACTTAGGCCTATACAGAATCCTGCACACCAATGTTTATAGCAGCTTTATTAAGAGTTGCCCCAACCTGGAAGCAAACAAGATGTCCTTCAGTAGGTGAATGGATTGCAAACTGTGGTCCACCCATACAATGAAATATTACTCAGGGATAAAAAAAAAAAAAAGAGCTATCAAGCCATGAAAAGACAGGAGGATCTTAAGAACAAATTGCTAAGTAAAAGAAGCCCGTCTGAAAAGGCTACATAGTGTCAGATTCCAACAATATGACATTCTAGAAAAGGCAAGAATATGGACACAGTAAAAAGATGAGTGGTTTCTAGGGCCTCAAGGGAAGGGAGGGATGAAGGTAGAATATAGGATCTTAAGGGCAGTGAAGCTATTCTGTATGGTGTGGTAACTCTGGATGCAAGTCATTAAACATTTGTCAAAACCTATAGAAAGTACAGCACAGAGAGTGAACCCTAATGTCCATGATGGACTTTAGTTAATATGTGCCAGTCCTGGCTCATCAATTGTAAAGAATATACCACAACAATGAAAGATATAAACAATAGGGAAAACTGTAGGGAAGGGTAAGAAGATATGAGTACTGTGCTTTCTACTCCATTTTTCTATAAACCTAAAACTGCTTTAAAAATCTATTAATTTTTATTTTAAAAAGTCATGGAACAAACCTCCATTGGGGCCCCCTTCAGTGTATTTTTTAAATCCATACCACCCCTTTCCCAGGTTTCAGGCTTGAAGGCAAGAAAAGACTATGTCTGATCTCCTTTTCCAGCCCCCTCTCCAGAAACCTGAAGGGCTGTCTCTTACTTACCCCTACTGGCTTTCAGAAACTTACCCTATGCCACATTCTCCTCCTTCCTGGGGAGATATTTGCTCCCCTTTCCCCTCCTACGGGAGACAAGGGTGCAAGGCAACATTGAAAGGAATCATCCTAGAGTAAGGAAGCTATAGAGGGAAGTGTATTGAAAATCTTATTCCTAAATACACAAGTAGAACAAAATATTTGTGACATAGGGCAGATGCAAATAGTATACCTCTAAACACAATCATAAACTTTGATTTTCTAACATTGTGGAACATAAGATACATACAAAAAGTATATAAGGTATATATGTACAGCTTGGTGAATAATTACAAAGCAAACAACTATGTAGCCACCAACTGGATAAATAAATAGAATACTTCCCCCCTAATCAAAGCCCCCACCCCTACCTCATATGCCTCTCCCTGATCAGAGCTATCTTCCTGCCCCTGGAGGAAAAAAATATTCTGAGTTTTTTTTATTATCTCTTCCTTGGTTTTTTAATAATTATGAAATTTTAGAGCTAGGAATGACTTATCCATAAGCTTGTCCCACATATATTCCAGATTGGGACTTTAATGCCAAGAGACGTAATATATTTCCAAAAGTCACACAAACTGGTGGTAGAGGACCAGAAACCAATTCTTTTGTCGTCCAGTGCTTTTTGGTGTATGTTATTCATATTTTAGGAACATGCAGCAGAGAAGGAGAGGGGGGCGATGTGTGTTAGGGTTCCTAGTAGTAATGTTAATAGCTATACTTTGCTGTGTGCTCACTATGTGCCTTACAACAACCCTAGGTAGGCTATGCTAGATACTATCATCATTACTTTTGTTATTGATAGAAAATCGGTAAGGAAATTGAGACTCGGAAATAGTTAGTTGTCAAAAGCCAGACAATTAGTATGGGGAAAATTCGGATTCTAACTTAGCCCTCCCTGATCCAGAACTTGAGCTCTTGTGCACTTGATTTTTATTTAAAACCACTGTTATTTTATTATTGTTAAAAGTAATGCCTTATTACGGTTAAAAAAAAAATCTAAGAGTTGTGAGTCAGGAATGTGTTTGTCTTCAATAGCAGGAGAACCCCACAAATGGTGTGGAGAGAAGTTGATCTGACTCACACAGAGGACTGGGGGGTGGGGAGGAGGAGGGAGGCAGAACAAGGCCATTCATGGCCACTCAGTGGTAACATTAGGGGCCCAAGCGTTTTTCATTTTCCCACACCACCATCCTTAGCACATAGGTCTTTGTCCTCAGGGTTGTCATGTCAAGGTGGCAGAAGGCTACTGTACGTCCAGGTATGGTATCAACCTTCCTGGTGGAGAGAAGAAGGAGAAAGCAGGAAGGAGTTCCTTAGAAAAAACCCGTAACCTCTGTCTCACTGTCCATAACTATGCCACCCTTAAGAGCAAGGGAGCCTGGAGAAGTATTCTTAGAAAAGCACCTGTGACCCTGACCAAAATTAGAATCCTGCTATTAGGGTGAAAGGGGAATGGATTTGCGGAAGTCAACTAGCGTTGTCCTCCACAAACATCATAAAAGGTTTCCAGGTAAAACATAAAGGTCTTTCTACTACTTCTATCATCTTCCTCCCATGTAGTAACTACAGCTGCTGTTTGAGTCAAATTCAGAAGACAGAGTGGACATGGATGGAAGGAAAGAACGGAGTGACTTTAGTGATGCAAAAAAACAACCACCACCACCAATAAAAACCCCAAAAAACACATATGGGGGGGAGGGAGAGAGAGAGAGAGAATGAATCTGAGCCAGTAAATTGTGGGGTGTAAAGTGTGAATTGACAAAGGGCCTTAAAGGTTAGGCAGGGGAGTTGAGCTGCTATATAAAAAGACTAAGTAAGCCACAGTAGATTTTGAACAGAAGAGTGAAATGTTTCTATAACAAGAAAATACATATTAGTTGTCATACTGAGATTCTTAATCTCTTTCCAAGTTGAGTCAATATAGTTATCAACACTTTCCTGCTTACCACCTCCAGAGCAGCCTGCCAGAGAATATGAATAGATCACTGGAGCATGATTCACCATTAATTAACAGTATTATTCTTGTTAGTGATTTATAAAAGACAAAGGAACAATTACTGTTTAACTATAAATCTGTGTTGATAGGAGTGTCCCTGGATTTCTAAGTTGGTTCTGCTTCTGGGGTCTTTTAGAAAGCCATATGGATATGATTTAAGCTTTAAAATGATGGGCTAATTCCATTCAGGTGCGCTGTAAAATTCATTGGAAAATACTTCCTTTCTTACCACTTAAATGCTTCAGAGAATATCAATTTTATATTTTTTAATTGCTTGAACTGTAAATGTCAGAAGTCATAAAAAGGGAACTTTCTTCAGCTGTTCTAACAAAGAGTTTACGCTACTTTAAATGAAACATGTTGAGATGGTGCTTAGTGCTGTTGGGGGATTTTGGTACCCAAAGTCCAAAAATTCTTCAGAGAGGCAGGAACTTGTTCTTTCTAATCAGTAAGCAAGCTGAGCTTTTAAAGGAATCTCCTGTTGTGATATTTAAGGAAGTAACTTTTCTGTGATTCTACCTACACGTCTCTTCTCCTGTAACAACATGGGTTTGATACACTGTATTTTGGGACCACCTTAACATATGAAACGGCTTAATTTGAAGACAGATTTTTTTTCTGTAGTTTTTCATTTGTTTGTTTTTGGCTTTTTTGCTGTGGAAAGTCAAGATGAAAATTTATTTGTGGAAGTGTGTTCTCTCCTGGCTTTCTTTATGCTTCCATAATAATTTTGAGTGTGAAAGTTGATTCTCATTTACACATTTCACTTATTTTTACCAATTAACTTTCATATTGTTTACCGTAAAAAGATTCGTTTCTCAAATGTACTTGTCTATCTCCCTGATTTTTATTGCTAAATTTTGATAGCAGTAAGGGCAGTTTGTATCTCATCAATGTGGATTACATGGCAATTTGACCAACATTGATTTTAACTTTGAACTATGTACATAAAATTGTAAATATTTCAATGGAAATGAAATCCACTTGAGAAACCACATTTTTTTACCACTGTAAAATTACTATAATAGTAGCCATTTATATTTTAAAATATGCGTAGGGGCATACCTGATAAGATCTTGGTGAAAAGAAAAAACAGTATTTCTTAATAAAAATAAAACTTAAAGGAAACAACCACCCCCCCCCCCCAAAACAAAACCCACATAAAATAAAAGCTAGAGTGTCCACAGTTGGAACTCAGTGGGAAATCTCCTTTGGAACAGAGAACTGGACTACATGGTCCTGCCTTGTCCTTCAGATTTGTCTTTTCACTGATGTCTATCACTAATTAATGCTGCTACCCCCAAAAATCTGTTCTCAGACATGAGCTGTTCCTCCTTAATAGTCTGGCCCACAGTTGACCTGTGGTCTTTCCTTTAATATCAGGAAACAGAGAGCCAGGATAGAGACATGCAAAAAACTTTTTATTAAAGATTGAAGGAGGGGTGCCTGAGTGGCTTAGTCGGTTAAGAGGCCGACTCTTGATTTCAGCACAGGTCAAGATCTCAGGTTCCTGGGATCGAGCCCCGAGCCCCACGTCAGGCTCTGTGTTCAGCGTAGAGTCTGCTTGAGCTTCTCTCTCTCTCCCTCCACCCCTCCAGACCCCGCTCTCGCTTGCCTGCGCGCTCTGTCCTTCTCTCTCTAAAATGAATAAATAAATCTTTTAAAAAGATGGAAGGAAAACAAAACGAAGACTAAATGATCTAAGAAAGCTTTTCCTCTAGGCTTGCAGGCCCATTGCAATTCTGGGGAAGCCTAGTTAGGTAAGGTAAAGCTAGTTGCTACATCAGATAAACTGTAACATCTCAGGAGTTTGACACAATGACTATTTCTTGCTCACCCAGAGCTCTTTCCATTTGTCTTCCGACGTCTCAGCATCTGGCTATATCATGACAGATGAGGAAAAGATTTGGAGACTTATCCATGTGTGCCGGGGGGGGGGTTGCCGGGGGAAGTGATGGGCCATGGCACAGCTGCCCTGCTGGAAAGCCCTGGAGACAAAGCAGGGGCTCCAAGGCTGCCCTCCACTCTTGAAGGTGAAAGAGGTCCGTGATTGGAGGTGGGACCTACTCCACCCCACCTTCTCTTCACACCTCGAAACCTAGCAAGGTGTCCTAGTGAGATCTGTGGCCTTGACTGAACACCTGGTAATGTCTTTCTCTCCCTTCTTCTAATAGGAGTGCTATAATTAGCTCACAAAGGGTTAAGCCACTTCTTTGCTTCATTTTTGCACTGTGAAGTTGTTTGGGTGAATATTCATAGTTTGTCAGTCTGTACTCCCTATTCTTCATATTTAAAAAGGAAAAAAAAAAAAAGAAAATACTGACTGATCTGGGCAGGATTAAATCTAGAAACAAATGAGATTAAATGTGTTCATGCTCCTTCTGACCATTTTGTGAGCACAGTAAAATCACTTTGCTGCCCCTCGAGGTGTGAGTGGAAGAACAGGAAGGGCGTGGAAGAGAGTATAGGCTGCTTTCTTGCACATAGATATGCTTCTCACTTCATTCCTCTGGGGCTAGGGGCACCTGTCTGAACAAGACTAATGGCTAATTTCCTCAAGGCTGGTTGGAACTGGACAATGTATATCCTTCCCAGTAGTGTGTTTTGAGGTTACCCCCTCTTCCAATTTTCCTTCCCTTAGAAGCCTGAGAGGTACTTATTGGTGGGCTGAAATAAAATCCTAGAACTTATAATTTGAAACAATTGGTTGAAAACATCTTTGATCAAACCATGGTTATTCTGAGTCTCATATAGTCACTCAGAATTAAAGTCAAGGGTCAACCATTCTCTTAGATTCCACTGAAACCCCAAAACACAAAAGTTAGATAAAGGATAAGACATCATAGTTCATGAAGGTCAAGCTGGATACAAAATAAGAATGAGTTGGGAAAGACGTTTTACTTAAATATACTATATATGAGCAATTACCTTGTAAACTGTAGTATGATGATGATTACCTGAAACAAACAGATAGTTAATTTCATAAAGTATAAAAGACAAAAAAAATATTTTATCCATATCTAATACTGTCTAAGTGAGAGGACATTCTCATTCTAGCTGACTGACCCCAGATTTTATTAAAGAAATATCCTCAAAGGACAAAAGAATAACATAACAGTCTAGATTTAGTTGACATGAATTTTTTTTTGGTTCAATACCCAATGTCCTTAATTAAGCTCCCTAGTGACTTGATGGACAGTAATGATTAATTAATTAAACTAATGCTTATTGAAATTCTACTTTTGTCATAGGTATTTGACTCTTGATTTTTAGGAGCTTTTCAACCACCGGGAGAGACAGATAAATAAAAGATTATATTAGAGAGGAATGGGACCATGAGAGTGTAAACACACATGCATATGGAGAGGCTTCTCAAAGAAGTCTGGGGAATTGGTAAAGGCCAATGGTGGTTGACAAGCTGAAACTCTAGAGTCAGACTGTCTGGGTTTAATTCCCTACTCTATAATGTCATTGTTGTATGACCTTGTGAATGTTGAGTTATCTCTCCAAATGTCAGTTCCTTAATCTGAAAAATTAAGAAAATAGAAGCACCTTTGCTAAGGAGGTTTAAGGGAGATTATATAATCAAATTTCTATTCTAAGATCATTCGAGGGGCACCTGAGTGGCTTGGTCAGTTAAGCCTCTGCCTTTGGCTCAGGTCAAGATCTCAGGGTCCTGGAATCGAGTTCTGCATGGGGGCTCCATGCTCAGTGGGGAGTCTGCTTGTCCCTCTGCCCCTCTCCGGGCTCGTGCTCTCTCTCTCTCTCTCTCTCAGATTAACATAACATAAAAAAAAAAAGACCATTCTAGTAGCAGTTTCTATATCAGATAAAAGTAAAACCATTGGGAGTGTCAGCTCAGGTAATCCCAGGGAGATGGATTGTTCTAAGACAGCGGCAACAGGGAAGAAGGAAAAACAGTGAGTGTAAAGAGATGAAGGAGGAAAGATAGAATGTCCTGGACTTGGTGACTCGCTGGCTACAGGAGGTAAGTAATAGAGAGGAGTCTAGGATGACTATTGGGATTCTAGCTCAGGCAACTGGAAGGATGGTGATGCCATTCATCAAGAAAAGGAATACAGGATAAACAAATTAAATTTTAGGATAAAAATAATAAGGTCAAATGTTGGATATTTTGAGTTGAAGGCATTTATGGGACTCTAAATAGAGATGCCCATCAGCAGAGAAGTCCGGGCTTCTTGAATATTCAGATTTTTAGATGAACATATGGAAAGGGATGTGCTTTATGAAGATGATGATTCTTGTTTTCAGATGAGGTATATACTACTAGAAACAACTAATTTTTCTGTTCTAAAAATTAATGTCTGGTGGTTTGAGATGCATGATGGAATCCTAGAGCACCTGATAATCATTAAAGATTGAACCAGACCAAAAGTTTCAGCAATCATATTCTTTACCTTTTGCTATATTAATAGGCATATCTTTTAAAGCATTTTTGAAAAGTCTGGATTCATCATTAATTCAGGCGGGCTTCCTCATTTATTGGGGAAAAATATGATTTGTGTTTAGTCAACTTGTACGATCATCATTATCCTGGAGGGGCAGCATGGTGAATAGTAGGTCCTTAACTGGGTGTGTGTATCCTGACTCCGAAACATTGGAAAAATTATGACCTAGGAAAAATTACTGAAGCTCTCTGGGTCTCATTTTCTCAGTATTCAAAAATGGGAATTATAATAGCACCTATCTGTTAGGGTTGTTGTGAGGAGGGGTGAATACACAGCTCAGTGACTGGCACAAGGAGAATTCTCGGTAAATGTTAGCTATCATTATTGTCCAAGATAATACAGCAAAATTCCATTGGAAAGCATCTGCTCTCATGACTGCATCATTTTAGTTTCACCTAAGGTAAAATCATGTTCTTTGTGAACACAGGCATAAAACACTGCAAACGTATATGCTGCATTAATTTTTTAAAATTATTTTTTAACTAATAATGAAGGATGGGTGGATATATATATACACACATGTATCTCTCACATTAATAACAGTGTACATGTTGAGAGACATAAACATAAGAGAAACATAGATATAAGTGTGGTTAAAGTGAACATATGATAAGAATATTTAAATAGTACTTTGGATTTATATAGCACAGAGTCCAAAGTATTTTGTAAGTCTAAATTTTTTTTTCTAAACATTTGAAAAATTTCAGTGATATTTCAAAACCTTTCCCATAGCCTTTAGGAGGTAGTTTGTCACATCTAACTTTACAGAAAAAAAATATGGACCATCCAAACACATCTTGCCATGGTGAAAGACTATTACATTAATTAGATCAATAAAAGCCTATTGGTATGGAGAAAATTTGCTTCAATGAATAATTGTTTCATCAAAATTTTACTGTGTTAAAATTTTTATACAAGGTTAGAGTTAATAAAAATTCAAATTTTAGTATTTCAATTGCAGTATTCCTGTACTGAGTTTTACCGATAGAAAGTAGAACATAGGGGCTCCTGGGTGGCTCAGTCAGTTAAGTGTCTGACTTGGCTCAGGTCATGATCTCACGATCTTTAAAAAAAAGACTTTATTGATTTGGGAGAGAGAGGGAATGAGAGCGCACAAGCAGGGGGAGTGGCAGGCAGACTCCCCACTGAGCAGGGAGCCTGATGTGGGACTCATTCCCGGGACCCTGGGATCATGACCTGAGCCAAAGGCAGACGCTTAACTGACTAAGCCACACAGGTTCCTCAATAAATAAAATTTTGAAAAAAAAAAAGAAAGTAGAATGTAGCATTTTAAGCATGTTAAAATTATAAAAATTCAAAAACTAAACTGCACTCAAGTATGATTATATCTATTCAGCTTAAACACTATGATATTATTTCAGGTTATTTCACCAATAAAAGTAACCTATCTTAAATCATAAATGTGAAACCACTGCATTGTTTACATTTCTGAGAGCAATCAACTTGAAAGTAGAGTATTCCTTGAAATTTAAAAATTGCTAATCCTTTTATAGATCATTATAGATCAAACACTGAAGCCCAGAGAGATGAAGTGATGTCCTCAAAAGAACACTGTAATAAAGCTAGTTCTAAAACCCAAATTCCATGTAAGTTGGGTAAACTCTTGTGATGCTATTCCCAAGAGAAAGTTGTCCAGATAATATGCAACTTTCTTTTTTTTAAATATTTTATCCATTTATTTGACAGAGAGAGGCACAGTGAGAGAGGGAACACAAGCAGGGGGAGTGTGAGAGAGAGAAGCAGGCTTCCTGCTGATCAGGGAGCCCGATGCGGGGCTCCATCCCAGGACTCCGGGATCAGGACCTGAGCCGAAGGCAGACACTTAATCGATTGAGCCACTCAGGCGTCCCAATATGCAACTTTCTTAATAGGAAGTGCAACAGATTTTCAATCATTTTGGAGGCCACTGGGAGAAAGTTAAGTTTAGGATGGTCTAACACTAGTATCCCAGTAATGTGAGAAGGAAGGTGTGTTTGGATGAAGAGGAGACTGACTCTTCTTCCTTTAAAAGCAACCATCTGCAGGCTTCAGAACTGGAAAAAGGAGGAAAAAAAAGCCTAATTATATAGCCTCCAAGTTCATTTAAAAACCCACTTAGAATTCACAAAATTCCAAGCCCGTGAAGGAGAAACACTACAGCACAAATGGAAATTAGAAATCAAGAACATTTTTATATACTCTATGGAAGAAATTTATGAAACCAATAAATCAATTTGTGGGGAATTATAAAATTAAAAGGATTCCAAACTGTGAACATTAAGGAACAACATTTCTGAGGAGCAAAGGATAGAGTTTTGTGGCTTTTCAATAAAAATTATAGTTCTAGATTTTTGTTTTGTATTTTATTTTCTATAACCTTCCTAGTTTTTGACACAAACTCACTATTGCTAATATATTTGTCAAAGTGGTACTTAACTGTATTCTCCCTTTTTTCATACACATAAAAGTATATGAAGTG
Source organism: Neomonachus schauinslandi (assembly GCF_002201575.2). NCBI lineage: Eukaryota > Metazoa > Chordata > Mammalia > Carnivora > Phocidae > Neomonachus > Neomonachus schauinslandi. The sequence continues at coordinate 7,798,939 of NC_058415.1, forward strand.
AGGTTTAAAGATTTTTTTTTAAGGAAACAGTTTTCCAATATTTTTTTGTGTCTTAAAACTCCAGATTTGAATCTAGCAAAAAACCCCCCAAAAAACACCAAAAAACAAAAAACAGTGGCATACTAATTACATTAGCAAACATAAAAACATCTTAACAACTAAATTCAAATTCATTTTTATCAACCTTAAGCCCAAGACACCCAATGATATTTATTGTACATTGGCTGTCTGTGGATTAGCTGAAGGTTAGGGCTGAGAGTGAGGAGAGCTACTCTTCCTTCTTCTGTTCATAAATTCATCACTATCCAATAACCACAGGAAAGAAGGATTCAGAGACTAAGATGAACTGAAAAGTATAGAAAATATTGAAACCACACTCATCAATAATCTTTGAAAATAATGACTACATAAATAAAAATGAAGGAGGTTTTCTTGACTTTGCAAAGGATTTTATACCATAATCTCTTTTGTCCAAGACCCCTAGCCCTCCATGTCTTCTTTGCCCTCTCTCTTACATGACTGTTTTCTTCTACTTAATTCACATTTTCATTGAGGTGACTTTTACAATGTATCAGGATATAAGATCAATATAAACAGTTACATTCTCTACACTAGCAATGAACAAAAGGAATCTAAAAACATATAATTTACAATAGCATCAGAATTATGATATACTTAGGGATAAATCTGACAAAGATATGAAAGACCTGTATATAAAAAAAAATTACTGAGAGAAATTAAAGAATATCTAAGTAAAAGGAGAGATATATCTTTTCCATGGATCAGAAGACTCTAGACTATTAAGATGTCGATTCTCACTGGATTGATTTATAGATTCAACACAATACTAACCCAAATCCCAGCAAATCTATTTGTAGAAACTGATAAGTTGATTCTAAAATTCATATGAACATGCAAAGGACCTAGAATATCCAAAACAACTTTGAAAAAGAACAGAAGAGAACAGGTTAATAGCACCAAGTTTCAAATTTTATTATAAAGTGACAGTAATCAAAATAATGTGGTATGGGGGTAGAGAGACAAACATACCAATGGAATAGAACAGAATCCCCAGATAGACCCACACATGTATGGACAACCGATTCTGACAAAGGTAGGAAGGCAATTCAGTGGAGAAAGATAGTCTTTTAAACAAATGGTACTGGAATAGTTGGATATCTGTATGAAAAGTTGTGAATGTCAGGGCACCTGGGTGGTGCGGTCAGTTAAGCATGTGATTCTTGGTTTGGGCTCAGGTCATGACCTCAGGGTCAAGATCAAGCCCTGCATCCGGCTCCATGCTCAGCGTGGAGTCTGCTTCGGAATCTCTCTCCCTCTGCCCCTCCTGATTATGTGCTCTCTCTCTCTCTAAAATAAATAAATCAGTCTTAAAAAAAAAAAAAAAGTTGTGAATCTCAACCCTTACCTTACATCCTACCCAAAGACTAATTTGAAATGTCTCGTAGACCTAACCTTAAGAGCTAGAATAATAAAGTTTTGTTAAGAAAATAGGAGAAAAATCAAATGACTTTGGGTTAGGCAAAAATTCTTAGATAAAGCAAAGGCACAAACCATAAAAGACAATATTGATAGATAAGACTTCATCAAAATTAAACTCTTTTGCTCTTTGAAAGATAACTTTAAGGAAATGAAAAGGTAAGCCATCTCCTACCATCATCCTTGCAAAATCTATATCTGACAAAGGACTCACATCCAAACTGTGTTAAGAACTCTTGTAACTCAGTAAGAAAAGAAGCAACTCAAAAGTAGACAAAACATTGTCTTTTTACAAAGAGGATATACAAATGGACAGTAAGCACATGAAAAGCAGCTCAATGTGAGTAGTTACTAGGGAAATACAAATTAAAACCACAATGAGATTATTACACATCCGTTAGATTAACTGAAATTGAAAAGATATTTTAATTCTTGCCAAAAGGGTTGGTAAGGATGTGGAGAACTAGAACCCTCACACATTTCTGCTGGGCATACAAATGATAAAAGCATTCTGGAAAGCATTCCAGCAATTTCTTATAAAGTAAAAACATACACTTACCATGACACAGAAATTTCACTTCTAGGTGTCTACTGGAGTGAAATGGAAACATCTGTCCTCAAGAACACTTCTACACAAATGCTCATAGCAACGTTATTAATAATAACAAAAATCAGAAAACAAATTGGAATATATCCATACATTGGAACACTACTCAGCAGTAAAAATAAATGAATTACTGATACACGCAATATATGGATGAATCTCAGAAATATCCTGACAAGTAAAAGAAGCCAGACCAAAAAAAAAAAAAGAAAGAACCCCCCCCAACTTTAAATATTGTGTTTGTATTTATATGATATTCTAGTAAAGGGAAAAGATAGTGACAGCAGATCAAAGTTTTCCTGGGGTGAGGTATAGGGGGTGAGAGAAGATTGATTGCAAAGATCCACAAGGGAACTTTTGATGGTGATAGAAATGTTCAATAGCTTGATTATGATCGTGGTCAAATGACTGCAGGTATTGCCAAAATGTATCTAATTGTACACTTAATATGGTTTAATTTTACTCTATGTGAATTATACTCCAATAAAGCTGTTTTAAAAAGGAACATGCATTTATTTCCACCCTGAGTATGAATGTACTTTATAAATGTCTCTGTTACCTGGAAAAATTGGTTAGAAGGAGTAGAAATTAAAAACCACAGTAGGTGCAGGGATGGATTCATTTCTAAATCCCATCCTAATAAAGCTATTCTTGAGGATCAGTACTATGTATAGCCTGAAAGCAAATTGTGTGAGAGACATCATAGGTCCTCTGCCTTCTGTGTTCTGCCTTCAGAACTTCTTACTGCAAGTGGATAAATGGTTCTCTTATTTATTGCATTATTTCTTTATGGAATTATAGTGTGTTAATATCCTCTGAGTAGATCCAATGGCCTTTCTGAAGCCTTTTATGTGGCCAGATGGGAAGGGAATAGAGTAATCTCCACTGGTCCAGTTTTTTCCTCTTTCCAAACATTAAAAAAAATCAGGATGCCCTTAAAATCCTTTTTTCTCCAGTTTCTCTAAGAGCGGGGTTAACAAAGCCCAGTAACACTCTTAAAGCTCTCCTGCTGCTAAAGGGAGTGCAACAGAGACTGTCACCATAAGGATTGACTCCTGACTGAGAGCTGAGTCTTTCTCAAGAGGAATCTGACAATTAAGTGCAGAAGTTGCCCCTGGATCGCACCAAAGATTATCCCAGCTGGGGCCCTGAGAAGGGCTCCTGCAGAATATGGCCAAGGGGAAGCTCCTTTGTGGCACAGATCTGAAACACCTTCTTGCCCTATGGGGCTGATCACAGCCAGATAACTACAGAGCAAATGCATCTTAGATTTCTAGAGCTTCACAAGAGGCTCCAAAGTCAAGTTTTTAAAAATTAAGTTTAGAAAGAGACACGTTGTGGGTCAACAAAGTGGTGGCAAATTCTAGGAGAAAATAAGCAGCGAAAATAAGATTATAGGTGTGTACAGAAGTTTGCCAAAGTTGTGCATTTCGTTTGCTTTCCCTCCTTTGACAGAACATATAGCACTGTTGCAAAATCAAATAGGATTCTCTTCTTTAGGCTGTAGCTTTCAAAAATGACTGTATTCCCCATCAACAGGATTATTGGGTGTAAGATCAGTCTAGGGAAAGGGGGCTCAATAGACTGACCAGATTCTTAGTGTGGTTTAAGTCCTAAACTCTACAGGTATGTTATTTAGGGAAAATTACTTTAATCTCTGTTTCCTTATGGAGGATAATAATAGTATGTACATAAAGAATTGTTAACAGGATTAATTAAAATAATATATGTAAAAAACTGAGAAGGGTACCAAGCACCTAGAAAATGCTTGTACTAATTAGGATTCATTTTAACTGGGAGACCAAAAACAAGATGGCTATGATTTTTTTGTTTTCCCTCCTGTAAACATAGATAATACAGGGCAGTCTAGGGGTCTCATAATCGGTAGGGACTTAGTCTCCGATTCTGTTATGGTCTGGTGCCTGGCTTGGTCCAAGTTTGTAGTACTCGAGTTCTGAGCAGCAGGGTGGAGAAAGGTTTGAAAGGATAAAGGGACAAAGCAAGCAAGGTGAAGATTTCTTTGAAGGGGCCCCATGAACAGTTCTGATTACGTCCCACTGATCAGAACTTAGTTACGCGTCCTCACCTAGCTTCAAGTAAGACTGGAAAAGGAGGTGCGAAAGGTCATTTTGTGGAAAGGGTCCAGTAAAAACAAGAGAAATTCTGTTATGATAGAGGAAAGGGAAAAGAGAACTAGCAGTCTGTCTGGTGCTTCCTAAATGTCCGCTAGGATTGTTACTTTGTTACCTAGAAGGCTCCCGGCTCAGTCTCCAGACTGGACGGTTCTTCCTAGCTCCTGTGCTTTCTATATGGGTGTCTCCACTTCAGTGTGTCACTGAAATTTGCATTTATACACCTGTGCTCATTTCCCTCCCCCCTTTCCCCCTTTCCAATGTTCTGCTCAGAGTAAGTTTTCTTATATTTATACTATACTCATAATCTTGAGATTATTTTCTTATTCCGTATCTTTCTTTTTCAACAAGTCTGTTATGTAGTGAATTGTCTTCCCCCACCTTGCAGTTCATACATTGAACCCCTGACTCCCAGAGCCTCAGAATGCTACTGTATTTGGGGCTCTTTCGTTAAAATGAGTTCATTAGGGTGAGCCCTAATCCAATACCACTGGTATCCATATAAAGACAGGATTAGGACATAAACACACACGGAGGAAAGACCCCATGAGGACACAGGGAGAAGGTGGCCATCTACAAGCCACAGAGTGGCTTCAGAAGAAACCAACCCCTCGGACACCTTGATCTTGAACTTCTAACCTCCAGAATTTTGAGAAAGTAAGTTTCTGTTAAAGCCAGTCAGTATGTGGTGCCTTGTTATGGCAGCTCTAGTGGAGGAATACATAGCCTGTGATCTTTTTTTTTTTTTTAAAGATTTTATTTGTTTATTTGAGGGAGAGAGACAGAGAGAGAGAACAAGGGGGGGGAGGGGCAGAGGGAGAAGCAGGCTCCCCGCTGAACAGGGAGCCCAATCCCAGGACTCCAGGATCATGCATGACCTGAGGCAAAGGCAGATGCTTAACTGACTGGGCCACACAGGTGTCCCCATAGTCTGTGATCTTATTTGGTGGCATCAAAGTCCCAAGAAGAAACAGATCACACACGAGAAAGAAGGCAACTTTGAGGAGATTTAAAGTGCAGAGGGCCTAGTGGGTATAGGGGAGCCAACTGGATGATGCATCAACCTAGGGAACCATGGGCTGTTACCGCCCCCAAACCCAAAGGTACGAGGGGGAAGGAGCCTTTATCAGAATCTTCAGTCAAGGGATACAACTATTCTGAAGCAACAACATAGGGAGGGAAACAGGGTAGTAATACCCAGACCTCACTCTCCTTCCTCCCTGACTCCAATCTCCTGCCGGTGCTGCCTGCTCGTGGAGACCAAAAAGCACGGGAATCCAATGAGGTGGTTCATGAAGGTCAGCCTTCTAGAAAGGAGGGCAAAGACAAGTAGAGAATGAGTGAATCTGGAAGAATAAAAGATACCTAGCACAGGGAGGAACTTCGACTTCTAGTTCTTTTGTATCTTGCTTTCTTCTTTGTTCTCTATCTGCTCTGTTCCCCCCTCCAGCCCCCCAAAGTGCCTGTGGTAACCCCTGTAGCATATATAGGACATCCTCAATAAGTATCTGGGAACTGGGTATTTTTTATGCTCAGTAACGATCACATATTATTTCCTTTCTACCAGTTTTCAGAATGTATCTCTCACCATTCCTAATTAGAGCGTTAATCCAAGTCTTAGCTACATTTGCCTCTACAACTATTACTTCCTTCATGGTTTCTTCTGGTTCCTTCTCCACAAATGAAAAAAGAGGAGCAGAGCAAATCAACTCACAACCCACAATACTAAAAAACAAAACAAAACAACCCCCCCCAAAACCAAAACACCTCAGTTGATTATATTTTCTGGTTACATTTTTTCCTTCTCTCACCTTTATATCAATTCATTATCGTTGGCATCAGATGAAGAGTGTTTGTGGGTTATTTAAGTTCGTGTTGACTTCCCTTCCGAAGGTGTTACAGCTCCCAGCCTATCTTACCTGTTTCTGACGGGTAAGCATTATATCTTTTGAAGTCTACAATAAACTTTTAGGATATTTCTTTCTCAAAGATGATTGCCCAACATAGTAGTGTGTTTGTTTGTTTGTTTGTTTTTTTTCAAGAAATGCTAAGTTTTAATGTTTTGATTACACAACTAAATTAACTTAAAAACTTTCTTATAAGAATTATAAGAATTATTTATATTGGATACTTTCATAGTTTACCAAGAAAGTACACCTCAGCAGTGTGAATGCCTACTCAGATAAAGCTGCATGCTAGATCTTCTTATTTCTTCATCATTCAGTTCTGCCTTCTCTATAGCTGGTTCCGTAGAAGCTAATATATTTTCTGGCTTTTCCAGAAACACAGTGCTTTGTATTACATTGTTGGGTCACTGAATCAGTAGTGACTTGAAAGAAAATGACATGGTTATTTTATGTGATTTTTACTTTTTATCTTTTTGATTTGATTTCAGGGAGAATTTAATCTTAAAAAATTATTCACTTTCAAAAATAGGCATGTTTAACCCTATGAAAAATCCCTTGTCAGACTTTTATATATCGTTTTAAATTATTCACATTCATATTTCTTGTCTTTCATCGATCTTCAACCAAATTAGTGTTCTTTCTTTAAGGGTTACTTCTTGTGGGTGAAGGATGATATCACATTTAACAAGAAGTCTATAATTATTGTGTCACACATTTGAAGCTACAAATAGGCTGTCCTGACAATGTAAATCCAATTGTCTTGATTTTTATGTGTAATTTTATAATGAAGTAAAGATTGTAGGGGCAAATTAGTGTACTGAGTTCAAATACACTTAAGTCATCTTAGAAAATAATTTTTCTATTTCTTGATTACATTAGTTTTTTCCCCCTCATCTTTATGAAACCAGTATTTGAAGCTTACTGTAATTTTGTTATCTCAGTGAATTCCCATATCTTTTGGTTAATTAACACTCCCTCAACCCCCCCATTGGAAGAATGAAAAATAAATTAAGAGATAAATTATTTTAAATTCCATTGTCCTGATGAATTTGGATTTCAGGGCCATTTTATTCATGAAGCTCTATATTCAGGAGTTACACATTTTTCAAGCTTCTCTGAAAATGTTGATCTTAAAAAAAAGTTGACTTCAAAATATGCAAAGAAAGCTGCAGATCAAGATGAACAAATACTTGATTAGATGCCTACAAACTTACCATTATGTCATTTGTAACTCAGTTCTTGGTTACGTATATTTTATGTGTTACATGACTACATGTTACTATGTTTGATATGATGTGGGGTTGGAGATCTCCAAAAGCAAATTCTAGTAAGTACATTGACACATTAAGCCAGATCTAGGAGTCTTAAAAATGACTTTAATCTCTTTTATGGAAGAAAATACTAGCTAAAATTTCAAACAGTGCTTGGAAGCAAGTGTTTTAAACATTCCACTGTACAATGTGTACTTTTGTGTTCCCTGTCCCTCAAAATGATAATGTTTATAAGCAAAACAAAACAAAATTTTTGGAAAAAATATTCCATGCACGTAAATTCTCTTTTTAAAACAAAACAAACGGCATCAAGAGACAAATTCATGTAATTTGAATTAAGTGATCTATTTTTTCCTTATTAGTGGCTGAGGTAAGTTGGTAAAAAAAATATAAGGGTGAAAAAAATTCAGTCATACGCTTTAACTGTTGACATAAGTATTTAAAAACTATTTAAATGTAGGCTTTATAATGTATTGTGATGTTGGTAGGGGGAGGGTGAAATATTTGACATGTTCCAGTGGGAAGACACTTCTAGTATATTTAAATAGGAATAATGGCCCTACAGGAACTTGGGAGATGTTTTTTTCCAGACTGTACATTACATTAAAGGGGGGGGGGGGGAGAAATAAAGGGAGAGAGAGAACCAATTTAAAAAGCATTTCTTTGCCAGTTAAAGACTGGATCAAATAAAATCACATTTTTTAAAAAGATTTTTTATTTTTTTATTTGACAGAGAGAGAGTACAAGGGTGGGGGGGTGGCAGGCAGAGGGAGAGGGAGAAGCGAGCCCATTGTGGGGCTTGATCCAGGACCCTGGGATCATGACCTGAGCCGAAGGCAGATGCTTAACCTACTGAGCCACCCAGGCGCCCCATAAAATCACATTTTTGATAAAGAACCTTTGATAATAATTGAGTAAAAATGAAATACTTTTAGGCATACATTGCTGATTAAATTATGAGAATTAATCCCTAAGTTATAAGAATTAATCTCTAACAGCTTAAACTCATTATCTTGTAAAAATATACCTGTGGTTCATAAAGTTAAGAAATATTGGTGGAAGTATCAACTAAATTTATAGGAAGTATTTCCTCCACCAAAAAAAATTTCCTAATTTCACAAAAGTATTACAAGAACATATATGTTTAGAATCTTGAACCAATTTACCTGGTGTGCCACGTCTGAAAATACATGAAAATTAGAATTTTAGAATTGAGATCATTCACTATTTAATCCTTGATTTACCAGTCTTTTCTTGCACCTCCAAAAGCATCGAGGCTTAACTGTTACCTAGAGAGTTTACATGACTTTCTCAACCTGGTCAGAGTTAGCATCAAAATCTCTCAAATACTCCTAATGTTACCTCAGAATAAGATTACAAGATACTTCCATTCCAACAGGGAAATAGGAAAAACAATCTCTTTAATTATCTAGCATTCACTTAAGCCCTCAAAAGCAATTCCTTTGGTTTCTAGATGTATTCAGGATCCAAACGTGGCAGAACTCACTTCTTTGAGCGGCAAATCAACATTATCTACCGTATGGTCACATTTAACACATTTTTGAAGATTTGCCAAGGATAATTTTACTATCTATTAATTATCCTTTTCTCTGCAGTGTTGAATGAAATATTAAGGAAAAAGTGGGTTCAGCTGGGTAGGTGATACCATAATAAATACGTCTATTAGTGATTTCTGAGGTTTGGGGGCAGGTATTATTGACATATAATGCATATATAATGTGCACTGTATACAGTTTTGACAATTGTAACCACACATGTAAATACTACCTAAAACAAAATCTAGAACAGCACTCTAACAGAAATTCTGCAATAGTAATGTTCTGTAACTGTACAGTCCGATTTGGTAGCCACTAGCCAACTGTGGCTACAGAGCACTTAAAAGGTTGCCAGTGTGAGGGACACCTGGGTGGCTCAGTCTGTTAAGCGTCTGACTCTTGATTTCGGCTCAGGTCATGATCTCAGGGTTGTGAGATGGAGCCCTGTGTTGGGTTCTGCACTGGGCGTGGAGCCTGCTTAAGATTCTCTCTCTGCCCGCTATGCCCCCAAAATAAATAAAAAATGTCACCAGTGTGATTGCAGAACTTTTAAATTTTACTTAATTTTAATTTACAATTAATTTTATTTTATTTTATTTTTTTAAGATTTTATTTATTTATTTGACAGAGAGAGACACAGCGAGAGCAGGAACACAAGCAGGGGGAGTGGGAGAGGGAGAAGCAGGCTTCCCGCAGAGCAGGGAGCCCGATGCGGGGCTCGATCCCAGGACCCTGGGATCATGACCAGAGCCGAAGGCAGACGCTTAACGACTGAGCCACCCAGGCGCCCCTACAATTAGATTTTAATAGCCATATAGGCTAGTCACTACCAAGGTGGGCAGTGCAGAATACTCTATGTCACTTTAGATAATTCTCCTACGTGCTGTCCCAGTAAATCCCATCTAGAAATACTAAATACAGATTAGTTTTCCCTGTTCTTGGCCTTTTTGTAAATGGATTCATACAGTGTGTACTCTTTGTGCCTGGCTTCTTTTGCTGAACATAATGTTTTTGAGATTCATCCACCCATGTTTCTTTAATTAGCCAGTTCCTTTTCATTGCTCAATAGTATTCCATTGTATGAATGTATCACAATTTGTTTTTCCATCCTCCTACTGATAGATACTTAGGCTGTTTCCAATTATTTTATTTACTTAAAAAAATATATTTTATTTATTTATTTATTTATTTTACTTACTTATTTATTGAGCATGCAAATGGGGAGAGGTGCAGAGGGAGAGAATCTTAAGCAGACTCCGTGCTGAGCATCGATCTTCATGCTGGGCTCGATCTCATAACCCTGAGATCATGACCTGAGCCAAAATCAAGAGCTGGATACTTAACTGACTGAGCCACCCAGGCACCCCTCCATTTATTTGATTTTAATGTTACAAATATTGTATTTGACATTCTGCATTAATTGAAGGGGAAAAGCTGCATGTGTGTATTCTAGCAAAATTTAGTCAACATAGGATTCTATTATTATCTTTCTGTGCTGGGGTAAAAATTCAATTCCTGGTTATATATATGGATGTAGGGATATAAGATATACCTCAGTACTGCTGAGTAAACACCTGGTTTGTATTACTTAAAACACAATTAGAAAGACCAATCCACCAGAAGAAAAAATATTGCAGTGTTTTTGTTTTTATTTATTTATTGCTATGTTTTTAAAACCAAAATATATTTTGGGTGAGGATGGGTAGATTTAGGGTTTCTCCAGAGAACAGTGGCAAATTATGTATGGTTTTGAATTACCTTGGCCTTTACCAGTCTCTATTTGTTTAAAAAGATTTTATTTATTTGAGAGCTAGAGAGCGAGCACATGAGGGGGAGGGGCAGAAGAAGAGGGAGAAGCAGACTCTCCGCTGAGCAGGGAGCCAGATGTGGGACTCAATCCCAGGACCCCAGGATCATGACCTGAGCTGAAGGCAGATGCTTAACCAACTGAGCCACCCAGGCATCCCTCTATTATTATTGATAATTCATACATCCTCAGAACTTCAGATCTAGGAAAGGCAATTAGTAATCTAGTTGTCTAATTCCCCAGTGCTCTGCATATCATAAGTACTCAATAAATACTGGTTGAAATGACACTATTCATTTCACATATGAGAATTAAAACTCTAGGTGTCCCTTAACTGAAGAAAATCAGATATTATAATCAAATGAAAAGTCTGAAACAGGAGCAGTTTCTGCTTCATACAAGGATTCACCACAAATTCAGTGGTAAGCTGTGACAGACCAATACGTTAATTTTCAAAACTCTCATACAAACAGTTTTTCAGAAGTAAACCTATCCTCATCAGTATTTTATCTTTTCATAAGCAGCTTTTCCTTTTATGAGCATTAATGTTAATTTATTAGTTCTTGAATATGCAGCAGATATCAATAAGAGGAAAAAAACTAATGACAATACTGAAAAGGAAATTTACCCTTAAGAGTGATTTATAAAGTATACATCCATACATAATCCGGGCTTCATAGTTTTCAAGTGGTGCAGATACAAACGTGTTAAACGATGTCTCTGCCAATCAGTCCAAGCTGAGAGCAGAAACAATCCAAGTTCAAAGGACACAGCATTTCAAATTCACAGATACTGACTTTGGGCATTTTACAGACAAGAACTATGGCCCATTTTTGGTACTCAGCAAATAATTATTGCATTGGCAGTTTACTGCATTTGTCAAGGAATAAAAAATATTTTTTGGTTAGGTGTCTTTTCTTATTGAGGCTAGTGTGTATTGTCTGTAACAGGTGGTAAATGCTAGACACTGCTGGGTCTTTTCTGTGACTTACGTAATTTATTTCTGAAATATATGTACAATATATGTGAAATTGCAATTATGCTTAAAAATGACTAAAAAGGAGATCCTATCAGAAGTGACTAGAAGTAAGGGGATTTCTGGGTCCTTTCATAACTAGTTATAGCACAAAACAATACATACATATATAATTCAGCATGTTTCTGAATCTAGAGCTTGAACTGGTAGCTTGGTTATCTGATTCAGTGTGGTGGTAACATTGAAAATTTCATATTGTAGTGACCTCACTATGGTGTTAGAAGTCCTACCATCAACTATCTTAAAACAGGGAAAAAACAGTCTAAATCCTAACTTTTTAAGAACTCACTTAAAGAAATTTATCTATTCCTAACTCAGGAAAAGGCCACATCAAGAAATAGGTTTAAAAAAAACCAAAACCCCAAACCCCCAACCCCTCCCCAAACCAAAGAGTCTCGAAGCAGCTTAAAGCTGGTGTTACAATGTCATCACATAAAGGTCACACACTTTTTCTAAGAGTTCCTCAAAGTACCTATTTATACTCTTGGGACACAGTTGTGCACAAGCTTCATTAAGCGGCTTTCTTGCCCGCAGATTGAAAGCAGTCAATTACCTGGGCTCACGGACAGCGGTAAGAAGCAAGGGCCGACAGCGAGGGAAGGGACAGGCAAACCGTAACAAGCAATGCAACGGAAAAAGCAAAGCTCTTCAGTGCTGTGGGGTGTGCGCAAACCACCCTGCACACCGTCACAAGGACAGAGGACTTTACATCTGTAAATGTGGCGAAATGAATTTTCAGAATGATTACCAGTTCTCAGCAGGGACGCATACCTTACTTTCCACGCGTATGTCGGAACTGTTACTCTAAATCTGGAGAGTTTAACAACTATTGGTCACCGCATTGTCATCCGCCTTGGACTAAAAGGGTCTAGTACCAGTGAGTCCTGAAACCTTTCAGCTTTAGCACTGGGCTCGCTGCGTTCACTCTTCCATTACAACACCCTAGTTGTAATGTCGTTAGGAGACTACCTACGGCAACATCACTTTCCTCAATCTATTGTTTCAGTAGTTGCTTCCTAAAATACCCTTATCTAATACTCCATGTCACGGAGCAGTGAAACAAAACCACTGACTATTTAAAGACTCTGTGCCTGTTTTCCCTAAAATGAGAATAGTTCGTACCTAACAGTGGGCGCTGTGAGGATTAAATGAGATAATGTATGTAAAACACTAAGCACAACGTCCGGGGCAGCGTAAGCGCTCACTAATGGTCGCTATTATTATTTTAGCACTGGGAATCTATGTCGGCCCAAATCCCTTATTTTGCAGGTGCAAAAATTAAGCCTCCCGAGAACTGACTTCCTTAGGCTCTACTTCTAATGTTATTGTCTTGGATAAGCAGCTTAGCTGCCTGTGTTGGAGGTTCGGGGCACTGGCAGGGCCCAGGGGATGTGCCTACAGGACTCCTGCGTGCAGAGACCTGGACCAGTATGCTGGAACCCGGAGCTACGAGCGGCCGGGCTCCAGAGAGCCGGCTGTGTGCGAACAGCATCCATCACTGAGGAAGCCATTCGTCTACACAGCCGGAAGCACAAGACCCTCAGATACCGCAGGTTGTCAATAGGGCGAGGCAGGGAATAGGACAGCGGGCGGAGCTCAGATCCCCCGGTTCGGTCAACTTTCAAGAGGGGAAGAGAGAGCAGCTTACTTCGGGGTGGGGGCAGAAACGAACGGGGCGCTATCTCAGGCAGGTGTGAGTTACCCCACCCCTCAGCGCCTTCCGCCGAAGGGTACAGCCATGCATTCTCTCGCCCTCCGGCGAGGACAGCCGCCCGCCCCGCAGGCAGGGAGGGAGCATCTCGCCTCTCGCTCCGCAGCCGGGGCCGGACGAGCTCGGCCCCCGCCGTCCGCGCGCCACGCCGCGGCGGGACAGCGGGACGCGGCGCGCGGCCCCCACACGCCCCCGGGCTCGCTTGCTCTAAGATGGCGGCGGAGGCAGCTCGCTCACACCCCGCCGCCCGCGCTCCTCTGAGTCCCGGCCGCAGGAGGCGAGAGCCGGCCGGAGCGCCGCGAGCAAGAGGGCGCAAGCGGCTCGGACCCTCCAGTCCAGCGCGAGCCCCGGAGCTCTGAAGCGCCCAGGCATGCTAGAAGCCAAGAGGCTGACGCAACTGCGAACACCGCCGGCGCCTCAGAAACGAAGAAAAAAAAAAAAAAAAAAAAAGGGAAAAGGGAAAAAAAAAAAAAAAAAGCGAGCGAGCAGCGGCACATCCGGGACCCTCCGCCCGCCCCGCCCCGGAAATGATGTTTCAGGCCAGGAGCGGGGGAGGAGACCGCTCTTGAAAGTGATTCTTTCCCCGCCGTAGCTGGTCTCCCCACAAAGTGTCTGGAATCGCCCTCAACACCCCCTCTCCCGGGTTACTCGTTACCCTCTCGCGGCTCTGGGGCTTCTTTGCACAAAGCTGGCTGCCGGGACTGGCAGCTGTCGCCTCGCAGACAGTACCCCTCGCACCACGCCCCTGCACTCCCCCTGCTGCCTCGTTAGCGCGGGTAGTAAGCGTACCTCCGAGAGGACTCTTGGGTGACCTCAGCCCCTGCCAAACCTAAGCGCAGCTCCTCGGAGCCCTTCCTCGGAACCCCGCCTCGCACTCCCCGCGCCCCCGCCCCCCTCCGCCCCGGCCCGGGTTCGGGGCTGTCCGTCACGGTGCCGAGCCCGCCCCTTCCGGCGGCTCGCCGGGCCCGCCTCCTCCCCTCTTCCCTCCCCACCCCTCCCCGTGCGAGTGTCTCCCTCTCCCTCTCGCTCCCTCTCTCTCTCTCCCTCTCTCTCTCTTTTGTGAGTTATAGCAACCGTTGCCTTGTGAATCAAGCGCCATAGTCACCGTAGTCCTGGCGACTGTTACCCATCAACAACAACTACTCCTCTCCTCCTCCTCCTCCTCTTCCTCCTCCTCCTCCCCACCACCACCATCTCCATCACCCACCAACAACACCACAATAATCCACAGCCAAGGTGAATATTCTTCGGTCTCTACATGTGTGTGGGAGCGTGTGGCTGCGTGTGAACGCGTGTGTCCGTGCGTGTGTGTGTCCGTGTGCGCGAGCCGAGTGTGGCTGTGCGGGGGTCTCACTCCTGACACCGGGGGCTGCCGCTGCGGCGTCGCGGCCGAGGGGCTCCGTGCCCCGGCTTGTTTACAATGGACCGAGCGCGCCGCGGCTGGCTCGGGGGTGTGGGCGCCGCGCCGCCCCGGCCCTCGGCGGCCGCGCTTCAGGGATGGAGCGGGAGCGCTGGGGGCTGCGAGCCGAGCGGGAGAGGGAGCCACAGTTCCCCGACGCGGATGGTGGAGCTCTCCCCTAGGTCTGGCTCAGAGGAGGAGGGTCAGGTGAAGAGATAAGGCTCGCTTTCTTTCTTCCTTTAATTTTCTTCTTTTCCAAAGCTGCTGGTTTGCTGCTTCTCCCCAAACCGAAATAGACAGCAGCGTGCCGGGGGGACCCAAGAGGTGGTGTCTTGTTGTTGTTGTGCACTTGTGGGGCCTTGTTATGGGTTTTGTTATTTTTATCCTCGTACAACGGTGAACTTTTCCCACCGCCTATTCCCTTCATTTTTGCCCCTCTTTGCCTTGTGCTAAATGGGCTGCTCTGCTTTTGCCATCATCAGCTGCACGGTTTCTTTTTTCTTTTAAAACTGTGTTTTCTTTGTGCTGCAAACAGTCTTAATATCCATTCAGCACTCTTCCCCCCCCCCCCCCCCCTTTCTTTTCCCCCCACACCCCTTGCACACACATTGAAACCAGGGGCCTCTTCGCTGAACTCTTTGCTGCAAAGGAAAAGAGATTTTTAAAACAAGTCTCTCTCCTCTCTCTTTCTTTTTTGGGGTGTGTGTGTGTGTGTTTGTGTGTGCGCGCGCGCGTGTGTGTGCTTGTGATTTAAACCAGATGCAGGGCATCTGTGATACTTGGGTTAGTAGTTATTGACAGTGCTTTATCCTTCATGTGGAGATGGGAGGGGTAGTAGTGAGGTTCCATTTCACTTTGATGAACCTCCTTCCCCACAGTGGAGTGTTAACAGTTTTCATTGTGGTTAGGAGACTTTGTGTGTGATAAATAGGGAAAGGGCATAGGGAAGCTTTGTGAGAACTCAGTTTACAATGTTATTTGTGACAGTTGTAGTACTTTAAAGAGTTTTTTTTTTCTTCATCTTCTCTGTTCCTTTTCCTTTGAGAGTTGAAATTGAAGTCAAGTTGTTCATAAAGAATGTATGAAGCTTCTCAACTTGAAACGTGTGTATATTTCACTTTCTTTGTGGTTGTTCAGATCTAGGCATGTGTGTACTTAACATACTCTTTTTTGTTTACTTTCTGGTTTTCTTTGGACAGTGACTTAAACGTGCTGACGAGAGAGAACTTTTTTCTTTTTAAGTCTGTCTTTTAAAAATCTATTTTTCTCTGTAGATTTGAATACTTATCAGTCCTCAAGTAGTAGGGCTCTTGGCTAGAGGTAACCCAATTTTACAGATCCTGTAAATTTGTTCATTTTTCAGCCTAACATTTAATTAGTAGTTTATTGGTAAAGAGTTTGATAATGAACGTGTGCTAAAACAGATATAGTGTGCTATTTTATTTGTACATATTGAAGTTTCCAATTTGGGATTTTAAAATACGTATTTAAACAGTCTTCTTTCTCACAGCAAACACATATTGATTTACCTAACAGAGAAGCCTGTGAATAATGTGACAGTATTAATTATTCTTGAGATTGTCAGTGAGCAGGTTGGGTAATTGTAACACCATTAAGGCTAGTATTTTGTAAAATAAGAGTTGGGGTTTTCAAAAAACTTTTCCTCTTTCAATTCATTGCCTTGTGATTGCTGTTTTAACTGAGGATGAAAGAAGTCTTTCTCAGAGCACTCAAATTTCTTTATATTTATTCCCCAACCTGGGTTCCATGCAAATCTCTAATACTAACTTGTATTTTTTTTTTCTGTTCAGATGAGTGTCAAATGCCTGAACACTTTTGGATGGTGAAGCTCCTGGGTCCTATAAACTGTCTCTGAAGTTAATAGGAGTTTTGCTGTCTTGAGACAGTTTCAGACCTTATGCCATTTACATAATAGGTTTTCAGCTGAGTAGATTATATGCTTTAATGTTATGGTTTAATATTTTTATTTGCAGTGTCCAAGAACTTTTTTGAGGCATTTCACTCATTACAGTTATCCATAATTTAGATAATTTAGATTTTTCAGTCACAAGTTGATCTGAGAGCAGAACTTAAATTGAATTCTCTTACCCATTTTTAAAAGCACATAGGTGGTATAAAAGTTGCTGTATAAAAGAGGTGCTTTGGGCTCAAGTATGTCAGTGTTATTCATATGGATTGAGTAAATAGTCACTAGAAATACTGACGTAATGATAAATTTTAAAATTTAACATGAGGGTGAATACTTAGCATTTAGTTTCTTCTTTCTGTGATATTTTTCCTAGGAAGAACTATATTATGTATTGGCATTCTCCTGTGTTCTCAGTTTTTAGACTAATTAAAATCTGTGAAAGTGACCATGCTTTAAAACAAAAAGTATTAAGTAGGAGTTACTTAAAACTTGTTTTGAATAGCTAAATATCTGTGATTCATTGTATGTCATAATGCCTATCTCAAGCTTTTGAGATTGTTTTGCCTATGAATTTCATTAAATGGTGTAGGCATATTTATGTAGTACATTTGTATGCATAAGATGGTACACTAAAATGCATTCCTAAAGTGCATCATTCCACAATGTTTTCATTATATGTGGTAGTTATGCCTAATTTTAAAAATAACAGTATTTCTCTAGTATTCAGATAATCCTGTATTCAGGTACTCAAAAGGTTTATGGTTTATAAATTTAACACCCTTTAACTCTAAACAAATATTGTGTACCCTAAACAAATTCAATGTGGTTAACTTTTTACCATTAAAAAATTAGCGGTTAAAAAATGAATAAATCATTAGTCAAGATAGAGTCAATGTATTATGTAAATGATGATATGTTACTTTTTGGTAACATTGTTTATTCTTGAGAAAGCTGATGTTGTGAGTGCTTTTCTCTAAACTTCCAAATGAAGAAATTAGTAGATGGAGTATGATTTTGCTGTTCAAATTTTTAAAGTGTAAGAGAGAGAGTGTGTGTGTGTGTGTGTGTGTGTTTAAAAGGGTGAATGTAGCATCATGTGTATGAGAAGAGTTAAAAAAAAAAAACACATCTTTCCTGCACAGGCTAATGGGAGTGGTACTTTGTTCTTGGCATATATAGTGCAACTGTGTTACAAGAAATGAGAATACCAAAGAAGTAAGCTTTTAAACTGTGAAGAGTCTTCAAGGAAGTAAACCTTTAAATTAAAATGCGTCTGCTAGTTGTTTGTTTTGATCCTGAACATTAGACAAAAATGCTCTACTTCCAGTTACTTAAAAGAAAAAAAAACAAAACAACTTAGTTTCCCTAATGGAATCATTTGCCTTTAACTGTTGGGCGTAGATTCCCAGTGGCCATGGCAAAACAGATTTTACATTCCTCTCTGTTCACAGGTGCATAGTGTTCCCATATTTTGGAAATCCAAGATTAAGTGGATTTGACTAAATCTAGCTTGTTAGGGACAGATGGTTGCTTTAATCAGGTGTCACTTTCATTTCTAGTGCTTTGTGTTGGGACTTCCAGTGGTTCACAAAAGGGCTGTCTGAAGCAGTTCTTTGCTTTTGTCCTTAGTAAAATATACTTTTGGAGGTAATTATTTTCCTAGGAAGTTTCTTTCTTTAGGTAGAAGTTTTGAACTATTCAAATTAAGATCCATAATGTGATTAACATACTTTTATTTCTGATTATCATTCTATTTTCAAGCTGTATAAGTTATATAAGCACTTTATACAATCAAATCAAAATTATCTGAAGCAAAAAGCCAAGGAAGATTTAAATAAAGTGAAATTTGGTTAACATGACAACCTAACTTTTGCCACGCTATCCTTAAAGAATTTTTTTTGACAGCATTATTTTAATTTGAATAAGTATTGGAAACCAATATTGTTTTTGTTTATTATTTTAAATATTTTCAAACTAAAGCATTTTCCTGACCCACTTCAATTGTTATTAACATTTCTAGTGGTCTTTTTAAGTGAAAATTGTTTTTAAGCATTAATGTTTAAATATATGTACTGGAGTAAATAAAAGAGTATCAACCGATTGATTTCTAAGGTTCATTTTTACTTTGATTCTATCCTTTTTTGTGGGAATTTTATACATCTTAGAACAGATGCAGCAGAGGGTGCTGTGCTGTTTGCAACATGAGATTATCATCACTAGAAATGTGAACTGATTAGAACTTTTATTTAAAGAAAAAATGTTAATTATATATGCATTCAAGCATATAATAGCCTTATTTCTATTGAGTTTACATTTAATACACTGTCTTAATTGGCAGTTTTGTACCAAAGCCTGTCTCTGTACTGGTATAATATATATTGGCACAACATAAAATAATATCAAGATTGATACTTTGGCATAGTTTGAATATCAGCATTAGTCCTTTAGGTATATACATTGATCATCTTCCTATGCAAGTATGTCAATCTCTGTTTCAAAAATTTAGGTTAACCTGAGAATCATACTATTTTGGCAGTATGGTTCTGTACTCCATAGATTGGGTATTGTTGGCATATATGGATATATTGTAAATTCTTAAAACTTTTTTATATGGTATAATTGATGATAGGCTTTTACAGTATGATTTTTAAAAACTACCTCAAAAATATAAGTGGTAATAATAGTTGTCAGGCTAATTAAATCAACAACAATAATAATATTAAAAATTTGTCTGGAGAATTCAGTCCCCACTTGATGCTGTCGAAGTAGTCTTGTTTGACTATTTAATTTGGCTTTATTATCTGAAAAGTTTTAGATTCTTTGCCTTGCTCTGTGCCATATACTTCTAAACTACAGATGGTTGGATATTGTTTTCTGTATCTGAATATTTGTTTAGTGTGATTTTTTTTTTAGGAGAACCATTGAATTCAGTCTCTTGGGCTCTTCTTGCATCATTGACTTTCCTCCTTCAGCAGTATATACTCTAAAAGACAAATACTGAAACAGTGGTAGTCAGTGTCTTTTTCAAGGAAAATTAGAAAGATACAGTTATATAAGTTTTTTTTCTCCGGATAACAGATTTTTGGATTGATCTATACTATTATCCCACATTTAACTATAATCAGCAAAATGTGATATTTTTTAAAAGTCCCTTTATAGGACATAGTACTTCATGTGTTGGAATGTCACAAAGAGTTAGAAACATCAGTAGAGAATAACTGTTTTTAAACACTAGTTTTGTTACGTTAGGCATTTTTCTTTTACATTGTGGTCTTGCAGTTTACCAGTTAGTTTCTGCCATTAAGATTTTTAAAGTGTATGAGATTGTTTTAAAACCTTTGTATTTGAAGTTTTATATTTCATATCAAGGTACAGGATGTACTTAATGAAAACAAATCAGTTAAAAATGGAAATATATTTAGAGTACCAAATAGGTATATGTTTTGTCCTTTAAATGGAGTTATGGGATAAGGATATTGGCTAAGAACACAGCCTTAGGGTCAGGTTTCAGATGATCTTATTAGCTGTGGGACTTTGGACAAGTTATTGAGCTTAACTTAGCCTCAGTTTTCTCATCTGAAAAATAGGATCTACGTTACCTGCCTTACAGGGTTTTGTGAAGGTTGACAATAATTTATGTAATGTGCTTTGCTCAGTATTTGATAACAGAGTACATGCTCGATACATGTTGATTCTTATTATGAGAGACTACTGAGAAGATACTTCTTTAAATCTTTATGCCATCTAAGAGTTCTTTTAAAATGTCCCTGATCATCACCTCAGTGGGCCCTAAGTTTTGAAAGATTTTGCCCAGTAGTGTATACTCATTAAGTAACTATTATCTCCTCCCCAAGACATGAATCAATTTGGATTACTACTTGATAACCAGTCTTGTTATTACACTGGATTAATAGCATGTTAGCCCAAAGTTATGTTTTAGTTTTACTCTGCAGCCTGATTATAATGGCATTCTTTTACTACATTTGGATAAATCTCCTGGTCCAGGGATCTCAGCCTGAGAACTCATAATGCAACATTTCATAAACTCTAACAATTCCCATTGTCCATTTCGTCATCCAATTTATATTTTCCTTTTCACATCTGTTATACATGAATTCATTTGAAAACATTTTGTGCCCTTTTTAATGGACTTTATATAAAATGTAGTCATTAATATATAACAACAATAAATAGCTGTATAAAGATGAGTTCATTGAGGACTTATTCTACAATTTTATAATGCACTGCTGAGAATCATCTTACTAAGGGTGGAAAAATGTGTGAGGTCACCACTTGTATACCTGTAGCCATAAGGAAATTTGGAATAATTTGCCAACCCCAATCTTGAGGTATAAAGTAACCTTGGAATGTTATGCAGTAAAACATAATGTGAAATTAGAGAGGAAAAATGTCATCTCTGGTGCTCTTTCCTTGGCTCTCAAGGATGTTTAAAGAAACAGTTGGCTGCTCAACTGTCTCTAACGTTGCTATCTAGTAATTTGCTATATATCTTTTTTTCTAAGCATTTTGACTGAGAATGATTTTTTTTTTCCATTTTAGAGTGATCTAGATTAGCTAGTCCTGATCTTTCTCAAACTGGAAATGTGATTTATACTACCCAGTTGAAAGTTGACGACTCAAAACCGCGTGTCATCTTTCTTGCTGAAGCCTTGTATAACATGGCTTTCCTGCCTGCCTCGCTCATCTTAACCTGTTCTCGTTCTCCCCAGTCCTGCTAAGTGTTTAATTATATGACTCCTTTTACATTGTTTTTATAGACAGTTAGTCCCAATATATGAAGTAGCAGGCTCTCAGCTCAGCCATCTCCTCTGCTTTTTTTCCAGTGAATTTCACACCCATTTTTAAAAGGAACTTTTGGGAAAAAGCCAGGGAATGTGACTTAGATGGCCAGGTTATACCGTCGTTATTTTCTTACAGATTCTATCTGTCTGACTGCCCTCTTGAACAAATACGTATCCTTGTTCCACTAATGATGTAACCTGAGCATGATTTTGCTCCAGGAGGCTCCCGTCCTAGCCCTGGCTAGGTACTGGCCTCTGGCTAAGCACTTTAGTTTAAATCTCTCGTCTAGCCCCCAAACACTATGTTTGCACATCACATATGTCTGCCCATTGCTGACTCTTAATCCCTAGATACTTCTTTCTCACTACTTTTATTAGAGGCTGTAATACCCAGTCAGTACTGCTTGCCTTTGCTTTGCTCAGTCAGGACGACCAGACATTCTTGATCCTGTTGAGGCAAAAATGGGGAAGGGCTGGTAGGAGCTGAGCCCAGGAAAACGAAGAGTGAGGTGGCTCGTCTGAAAATGAAAGTGCATTAGCTGGTGAGAGGAGACCGATCCATGGAGAAGGGGTGTGGATGGAGAGAGGGGGATGACACTGAGAAACAAAGGTCTTCAAAAGTGCCGGCCAAAGGACGGGACAGAAGAGAGAACCCAGGTCTGTTGGGGGACTCAGTGTAACACTAACTGTAAAACCTTGGGCTGCTCACTTCAACCCTCCAGGTCTCAGTTTCTCTGTCTGTAAAATGAAACAGTAGGGCTGTGTGATCTCTCAAGCCCTCTAGTCTAGGATTCCATGGCAAGATTGGCACTGGGAAAAGGGAAACACAATAACAGGGAGCCAGGAATTGGTGTTTCCTTGTCCGATGGGCCGAGAGGCTGGCATTTTGCTCGCCTGTTCTTTCTTCTGCTAAGAACAACAGAGAAGGAAAACCCAGAGCCTGGGTTCATAATGGCCATACCTACGGCACAGTCTCAGAAGGTCCCACCATTTCAGTGGCCCCCACAGGGAGCTGTGGCCAAGTGCCCTGGTTTGCTCACCCACACAGGAATTAGCTGAGCCTCACAGCTTGAGCTCCTGCCGAGCCAGCTCCTCTATGTCTGTGTGCCAGACAAGTGGCTGACAGTTGGGGCTCCTGCCTGTTGCTCACCAATGAGATATTTAAAACGGGACATAATTTCCCAAGTCTGTGGATAGGCAGTTTGATGGAGGGAGAGAGGGAAGGAGGGAGGAGAGGGCATAGCGTGAGCTCTCTCATCAGAAGCAATACAAATTCAGGTTTCTCTTTGTCTCATTTTTACCATTTCTCCCCCAGTTATTATAGCCTTGACTTTTTCTTCTCTTCATGCTATTCAGCTGCTTTTGAAAAGAGCTAAAGTCCTGTCAAGGAGTCTGGGCAAGTGCCTTTGGATTACTTTGGGGCCCTGCTCTGGGAAGCATTCCCCTCATCTATGCTCGTATTCTTTTCTATTTTTCCATCGGTGATACTTACTGCTTTCTTCCCCTGAATATTGTTTATACTTAAATAATCGTTCTTCTTATTCAGGTTTGGTGGCAGAAAAAATATTGTGTCTTTTGGTCAAGAAGTATGCCTCTTCATAAAATTTTACTTTAATGTCAATTTGGCAACTAGACTTCAAGATTTTAGAGCATTGCAGACTGCGGAAAGAAGCATATTTTGCATTAGTTCAATATAAGTCTTATGTTCTGCTGTATCTCACCTCTTTTACCAATCTAATAAGTGTATGGAAGAGTAATAGATTGTAATTATCTTTTACAACTTTTAAAACTATTTTGAACGATTGTTTTTTTATTGATTAATATAAACATATTCAAGTGTCTGAACTGTGTCCAGATTCCAACACTTTATAGCTTTTTGTAATTTCAAATGTAATAACTATCTCTCTTAAAAATGGATCTGGCCTTCTTTAGTCTCAGTCAACATAATTTACTTTAATGTGCAAAACCATTATAGAAAGTCCTTGCTTATCACTTGTTTCTTTCTTTCATGCTTTAGTTGCGGGTCGGTAGGTGAGGGAGGTTACTGGAGAGAGGCAGGAAGAAGAGATACATTTAGAAATCATATCCTGTTTTCATTGTTAAATACCAGTGCACTGAATGCTTACCCAGTCCTTTTTTTCTGTACTGGAAAGTTTTGGTGGGAGTGGGGTTTGATGTGGGAACTCTGGACATGGGGAGGGGGAGACAGAAGTGACTCAGGTCATCCAGTGTTTCTTCCACTTCTCTTTGCTTTTCAGCTGTAGTGTTGTACAGAGTACATGTACTTTTGTGAGAATAGGGTCTTACTACTTCCTATTTATCAGTGATCCTTTTCTCCTTAGAGACTGCCTCTATCTGGATATATCTATTTCTTAGTGCATTAGTAGATGTGCAATAATATTCTTCTAAGGAGCCTATATTGTGATTTGGTCATGCACAGTTTTTTAGAAAGGTAGGGATAAAAGAAAGGAGTATTGCAAAAATCTAGTTTATGTGCCAGATAATGGAAATGGCGTTTCAGATCCACCTCTCTACATTTGCTTGGGTAGATTGTTTTGTGAATGTATTTTTTTGCAATAGAACCTAGGTTTTTCCCCCTGCTCCTATTTAGGCTGGCATTTTAAAGAACCAAAGAATATAATCTCTCACATCAGGCTTTCACTGATTGGCATCTGATTATGTCTGATGACAGTCTCGGAGATGAGTTTTAATGAAGTGTCAGTGTAAAGGTCATTAATAAAAAAACACATGAAAAGATACTATTCTAGTGGTCTTAAAATCACCTTTACCATTTTAAATGTACAGAATGTGTTTTGATGTGGCATAATGAAAACCCACCAGGAAAAAACTAATACACAGTCACCAGATAAAGTTAGAATTCTTTGCTTTATAACAAGGTCATATTGCATGCTTCTAAATGACATTTTAAAACATTTTGTTTAAAAAGTCATTTTACATTTTTAGGGTGTACATATATTAAGAAAAATAGAATTCAGCTTATATATTGTGTTTTGTGTATATGTGTGTTTGTGTGTGTGTAGGTCTTTAGAAAGTCATTTTAATGTATGTTTTGCTTGGTGTTTCAGAACTTTGGTCAGACATTTGCTCACTAGTTTTTGCATTATACATATCTTGTAACAGTATTAGGAACCACTCTAGTGCTGTTTTCTTGAGGCACAGAAAATTGAGCGAAATGTTTGACTTTAGTTCTTTGAATGACCTTTGCGATTTGGGGAACAACTTTTAATAGTGCTTCACATTTTATGATGATTTTTAGAGGCTACCTTTAGTTAACCAAAGGCCATAAATGCTGAAGTTGAATTCATTGTAAAGACAAAAATTGTAATTCATTCCAATTAGAGTAGATTAAGATATTATACTGCTGGATCAACATTTGATCTGTTCCTTTATTTTTAGAAGTCTGCCGAGTTTTGAAATTTAAAACCTTTTAAATAATGTTGAATGAGTAGTGCTCTATATTAGATGTGGATTTATATTTCAGTAAAGGTTTGAGAGCCATATGGCTTGGAAGTGAAGTGGGATTTTGTTTCTGAAATTGGAAGGTGATGCATTTTAATATTTTGATTGAGCTAGACTTGCTTGAGCATTTATTAGTTTTGATAGAAATGCAAGTGACCGTGCACTGGAGATGCAGATCAGAGTATTGGTGAGGAGGTCATTGTAGCCATCCTGAAACTTCATTCACCTCCAGTTCTGGTGCCCTTGATAAATTTTGAAATAAAAGCTTCTTTCTTGGATAATATAAGTTTCTTCTGTTGTGTTCTTGTTAATTTTCATTGCTGTCTGGGCTTTGGAAGTTCCAGTTTAGCTTTTGGTTTATAAACCTTAGAAAGAATGCCAAGAGATGACACCCCATGCCCAGAACAACCTGAGGGAATGGGGTAAGAATGAGGGTGAATCAGGTAAATCTAAAATTTGATTCAAAAGCATGCTAACAGAGGCCTCAGGTAATTGGGTACATTTGTCTGTAAGCTTGTAGTTCTGTGGTGTTGCCCTTTAGCTTTATTTTTGGATGAGGAATTAAAGGATTTATATCAAGTTGTATTTAGTGCCTGTATTATTTTGGTTAATTTAGGAATCCTCAAGACTCAGGGTTTCATTGTTGGGGCTGCATCATGGGAATATTGTATTATTCTCTCCACTTTTGTGTGAGCTGAAAATTTCCACAATAAAATTTTTTTCAAATTAAAAAAATAAAGAAAAGGGAGAAATAAGGTATGAGACCAAAATTACATATTCCCACCTGTGTGAACATATTTCTTAAGGTTTCAAATTGTAGAGGGCTACAAAAATGACAGAGATGATATTTGGGAACCAAAAAGGACAAAAAGGGTAGAAGGAGATACTGAAAATGTAGTTAGATGAAATTAGTGGAGAATTCTGAAGTAGTGATAAAAATAAAGTGGATAAATCAGAGTTTGATTGGCGAGATAATTTGTTGGATGAACAGTTGTTGTTTTTGCCTTATTGTGATTTTGACTAATAGGGAATGCTTATACTTTGTTGAAAATATTTATAATATTTTGTTGCAAATATTTATAGTAAGGCTGTGGGATCTTTGTTATTGCTTGGGGTCTAACTTTTACTTAAGGTTGTATATAGAAAAGCATTAAGTTGAGATGTTGCATCGGAGTTGCCTTGTAATTATTTTATTATTACAAAGTTATATAATAGTAGTATATGAAATATACAAAATTGATATATTCAACAGGGATCTTATTAGCTTATCTGGTATCTAAAGCAGTTTACAGTTGGGAGGACAGTATATAGTGGAAAACTGTATACCAGGGGTGCCTGGGTGGCTCAGTCGGTTAAGCATCTGCCTTCAGCTCAAATCATGATCCCAGGGTCCTGGGATCGAGCTCTGCTTTGGGCTTCCTGCTCAGTGGAGAGCCTGCTTCTTCTCCCTCTGCCCCTCCCCCTGCTTGTGCGCACTCTCTCTCTCTCACTTGCTCTATCTCAAATAAATAAATAAAATCTTTAAAAAAAAGAAAACTGTATACCATAAATGTATATATTCTTAAAACTTCCTTATTTTGGAATTTTTTAAAACTCACATTGAAGTAGAGAGAACAGGATAATGAACCCCCCCCCCCCGTGCCCAACACACGTATTTAACAATATCTTCTCTTGTTCTTATAGCTATATAATTTGAAATATTTGTTTATTGAAATAAACTTGAATCCCTCCTTATTCTGTTTCTCTGAAAAAAAATTAACGTTAAGAAAGACTCAGTGGAGGCTTGAAACAATGCTTACATTCTGTTTAAGACAGAATAGTTGAGAGTGATTGATCTTCATCAATCCTCATGTTGTTTCTACTCAGAATAACATTTCTAAATCAGGAAGTTTGTTCTCACTTATTTGTCAAGTGTTTTGCTTCATAATTCCAGGCTCTCCTACTTGAAATCTGACCTATCATTATAAAAGGGAGGAAGGGCAAGGACAGCAGCTCATGTTTGCAGGACAAAGGAAGACCGCTGTGTGAGATGCACCTCTCGGGGGTGAAATGGTGTTAATCTTTTGTATATCATTCTTGTAACCTGTGTGTAGGTAAATTTGGATGAGCTGTTACAGCCATTTTGTAAGTTGATCAGGGAAGAGAACCAACTACTAAGATACTCGGTTCAGAGTTAGCAGCTCTGTTATGGGACATAATGGAACATAAAGGAAGAGACATCCATTGGTGAGAGCTGATATACTGATAACTTAGGCCACCGTTCAAAGCAGTTTAATATCTTCTGATTCACTGCCTCAGGGAATGAGGAGGGTTCCTTAGTTTTTTTATCTGACTGAGGTCAGGTATGAAAGAAGCTTATTTTCTAATGCTAGAGTCTATAGCAAAGAAAAAAAAATCCATTATTCATGTTGGAAATTATTCTGTAATGAGCAGACTAATATGTATAACAAACAATGATTAATGGCATTTTAATAAACAACACAAAATGTAGACCTGAATCTCTTTATTCAAAAGCTGATGTTTTCTTGTTGTTTAAATTTAATTAAATGAATAAGGCATGAAGAAGTAAAATCATTACATTAAATAAGGCCTGCATTTTTTGGTTATGTAACTTTAATTGCTAAACTTCTCTCTGATCCAAAAGGTGCCATAGAGGGGCACCTGGGTGGCTCAGTTGGTTAAGCATCCAACTCTTGATTTCAGCTCAGGTCATGGTGTCAGGGTCGTGAGATCGAGCCTGAGCCCCTAGTTGGGCTCTGCTCTGGGTGTGGAGTCTGCTTAAGGTTCTTTCCCTCCTCCCCTGCACAATCCCCCATGTTTTCTTCCCTCTTAAAAAAAAAAAGACAAACAGTTCCATAGAAATATATATGACTTAATAAAATATTTTCAGTCTTTTAAAATATTTCTGCTACAGGTGACTACTAGCCAGACAGAATGGTAAAGTGACATAAAATATCCAAAGTCATGTGCTAATTAGATGATCTTATCCCATAACTAAACTACCATTTCTTTTCTCAAAGGGTTATAGTTAATTCTTTCTGCCATTAAGAAACATCTGAGTTATAGATTCTAATAACATTTAAATTATTAGATTCTCATATATCTAAGCTTTCCAAAAGTAGATAGAAGATGTGATGTATACAAGAGAATGCCAGTATAAAGTTTAATCCGCCGGTGTTTGAACAAAACATAAATGTAACCTTGCAAAACAAATGATGGAGTACACGTTAATTTCACTCATACTTACACAGAAGATTTTATTATGAATTTAATGCAACGTCAGTGTAAACATTTTTGTAATAACATTTTCTGTGCTGTTTAGATACCTCAGCATCAAAGTATAATGTTCTTTGGCATTTTATTATTTTACATTCAGTATAGTGTCCGTAAAAGCACTGGTAATTTTATTCTAGCTTTTAGAAGTTTTTTAAAAATGTGACTGCTCCATTTATGTCCTAGAACGTAATTTAATAACAAGCCCTTTCCAGTGTGAAAAATGTAATATTGGTCCACTTACTCTATACTGGAGTAACTTCCCAAGAGCAAACAACTTAATATTCTAATTTGGAAGAACACCGTGTACAGAAAAGCTTTATCCAAGAATTGTTATTTCAGAACTTGACCCTGTGTGCAGAAGAGTTAACCTTTTGGGTCTGGAGCTGGAACCTCAGACCCCCTGTGATAAGTGTCTTCCTCCCTCGGGCTCAACTTCAGCCTCTCTCCCTGTTTCTGCTTAACTGTTGTACCGCCTTCTTCCATCGCCCCTTTAGTTTGTCTGGCTCTGCACAGCTGACCAAAGGGGGCATCCAGGGTGCTAGAATAGAGATTAAAGAGGGGAAACAATTTGTCACTAGAGCCACACACATGCTTCTAAATGGCACAAATATGTGGGATTCCAGTAGGCATAATTAGGATGTTTTATTTTAGAATCAGGATTTTTAAGTTAGAACAGACATT
Source organism: Neomonachus schauinslandi (assembly GCF_002201575.2). Taxonomy (NCBI): domain Eukaryota; kingdom Metazoa; phylum Chordata; class Mammalia; order Carnivora; family Phocidae; genus Neomonachus; species Neomonachus schauinslandi. Next base: position 7,828,028 of record NC_058415.1, read on the forward strand.
AGAGATTATATGGGCCAATCCCTCCCTCTCCCCACGCTTATTTATTTATTTATTTTTGGTAGAAAAAGCAAATTAAAGTTTTATAATCCTGTAAGGTTTGAATACATATCTTAATTTTTTATTATTTCCAACTGTAAGGTTTGGCATGCAGTTCATTCTTTAATTGCTTTGTTTTAGAATGACATAGAAATCACATTTGAAAATATTTTTCCAAATCATAAATAGGCTGTGTATTAAGGGGAAATATCATATTTGCTGGCTTTTCAAAAAACAGAATGTTACATATGTTTGGATTTCTCCTTGCTGGGTATTAGTGATGTATGTCGTAATCAACGTACTCGTGTAAATAATTCTCACACTGGGCTTGCACCTCTGCTTTCTTGATGAGGGTAACAGTGGTACTAATCATCCTAAAGAGCATTGTAAAAAACCCGGCAAATTACTAATTTTAAAAAACGGAAACATTTGTTCCTGTAGGTCATTCAGACAGAACAGAAGTAAAATGTTGGCAGCTGCTGTCGGTGGTACAAGCTGAGACTTGCCCGCTGGGCTTTACAGGTGTCGTGGTGCTCAGTAGGGGAACCAACAGAATGAGAATGTGCAGGGACTGCCCTTTCTTCCACAGCAACCAGAAGCAGAACAGCAGTCATGCTATGCTATGACTTCTTATTTCCTTAATCTGAATTTTTGGAAGGATATGTTGTTTACTGATTAATAGTAGGGGACTGGCAGGAATAAGTAATTACCAAGATTTTGTCTTATTTTATCGTGTGTGTGCGTTATGTAAGTAAATCTGTGAGGTCACACTTGAACTTTGTTTTGGTACCCTATTTTGTGATAAAGATGCACAATCTGAGCACTAGCCCTGTTGATTATTTGAAACCATCCGTCCAAGAGGGACCAAGAAAATGACAACTGAACTTTCTAGCAGCAACCTGATGCTCTTACCAGCCTCATTTGTGGTACCAAATCTGAAAGGATACATTTATATAAAACAGGAGTCGGTTTCCTATAGGGGAAAACCATTTGTCATTTGCTCTTAACAAGGTAAGTCCCCATGGACAAACCTTTCTTGTAAAACTGTTCCCTTTGGATTTATCTTCACCTTCAACAAAAAGACATAGGATAAACAAAGGTATGATGAAATATTAGTTAGCTCTTGCATTTTTGCCTAGAAGTTCCTCATTCTTAGTCTTTATGGTTTCTTTTTTTCTAATTTAATGCTGTGGTTTCATCTGAATTGAGAGACTCAGAATACAATGCATTAATTTGAATTTGCTTTCTATTAAATGAAGAAAAGCTTTTTTTGGGGGGGGGTGGAGATCTAAATCATTTACTTTAGAGTGAACTGTATTCCTGATCTGCCAACGTACCTATTGGTTGGAAGGAAAAATACAAATATTAAGAGTGTAATTCAGATGAAAAGAGAGTGCTAGATTCTTGGAAGTCTTAAACTGAGATTTGAATATAGAAATTCAGTAACTGTAGTACCTAAATACTAGGCTGCTGTATTTGTTGGATATAAAGGGGAAGAATCTAAAACATGGAATATATTCTTAATATTTTATGAATTTATAATCTGGATAAAATTTTACTGAAAGTGTCTCTAAATATGGATTAATAGAATCCTTTAAAACGAAGGTACTTGGGATGTTTTCAAGTAGCCCGGAGTTTTATGTTTCTTCGGGTCAGTGTATTTTAGGATTTCCACGTTGCCTACTCTGCAGAATCATTTAAGAAATATTCACCGAGTGCCTTAAAACCATGAGAGTGCTGTTAGGAAGCATACAGTCTCGTGTACATTTTCAAACTCACACTCACCACTCTGCTCTCTAGCTTCTCTTTCCTGGCCCGGGCTGGTGTGTGGGTGTTGCGGAATTGGTTAAGAGCATCAACTTCAGAATGCACAGCCCTGGGTTTGAATTTCAGGTCTGCTACTGATTAGTAGTTTCACCTTAGGCAGATTACTCAAACTCTGTGAAATTTAGGCCTAATAAGATCTACTTTCAAAAGATTGTTTTAAAGATTCCATCAGAGGACATCGGCAAACCACACTGTGTCTGACACATCAGGGCTCAGTACAATTCTGCCTGGTCATTTCTCTATAACTTAGCTCTCCTCCTTTATTCTGCTTAGAATATGTTTCCCACCCGAGTTAAATTCATCTTTCCTAAATTAGAGTGGTTCCTAACTTGAAGAGTTCACTTCTAATGAATGTCTTACCCTGCTACTGATTGGGAATTGTGATTTATATTGTTGTTTATAAATATTTGATCTTTCCAGATTGTTTTTGAGCTTCCTGAAGGCAGAGGACTACATGATAGTTTAACTCAGCACAAAGCCCAATGTCCTTTCCTAGTAGAAGTAATCAGTGAGTAATTATTAAACCTCAGATTATCTTCATTTCTGATCAAATTATAGAAGACAGCGTTAACCATTTAATGATTTTGTGTAGCCCTGATTTTATAATGACCAGAGCAATGCTTTTTTTTTCCTCCAAATGGATTTGTTTCCTATTTTTTTAGAAATGGATTTAATGGCATAAATTCATGAATTTTGGATATTTCTTCAAATACAGCATCATCTTATAGTAGATTCTGGCTGACCTTAAGTCTCTTTTTCTTTTACCTTTTCGAATGATATTTTGTTAACTAACTCTGTAGGTATATATGAATTTCATACTTGTACATGTGTGTGTGTGTGTGTCTATGAAATTTTAGACTTGCCTGGGATTTCCTTAGTGTCTGTTAAAACTAATTTCTTAGTTTCAGAAGTTGGTGAGTGCCTTTTAGGATCCAGTACCTTCTTCCTTTTTTCTGGTTGTGGCAGGGTACAGGAATTCCTTTTTATTTATTTTTTTTCCCCTACTTTTTTTTTTAAATTTTTTTATTCTTATGTTAATCCCCATACATTACATCATTAGTTTTTGATGTAGTGTTCCATGATTCATTGTTTGTGTATAACACCCAGTGCTCCATGCAGAACGTGCCCTCCTTAATACCCATCACCAGGCTAACCCATCCCCCCACCCCTCTCCCCTCTAGAACCCTCAGTTTGTTTCTCAGAGTACATCGTCTCTCATGGTTCGTCTCCCCCTCCGATTTCCCCCCCTTCATTCTTCCCCTCCTGCTATCTTCTTCTTCTTCTTCTTCTTCTTTTTTTTTTTTTTAACATATAATGTATTATTTGTTTCAGAGGTACAGTTCTGTGATTCAACAGTCTTACACACTTCACAGCACTCACCATAGCACATACCCTCCTCAATGTTTATCACCCAGGCACACCAACCATCCCACCCCCCACCACTCTAGCAACCCTCAGTTTGTTTCCTGAGATTAAGAATTCCTCATATCAGTGAGGTCATATGATACATGTCTTTCTCTGATTGACTTATTTCGCTCAGCATAATACCCTCCAGTTCTATCCGCGTCGTTGCAAATGGCACGATCTCATTCCTTTTGATGGCTGCATAATATTCCATTGTATATATATACCACTTCTTCTTTATCCATTCATCTGTCGATGGACATCTTGGCTCTTTCCACAGTTTGGCTATTGTGGACATTGCTGCTATAAACATCGGGGTGCACGTATCCCTTCGGACCCCTACATTTGTATCTTTGGGGTAAATACCCAGTAGTGCAATTGCTGGATCATATGGTAGCTCTATTTTCAACTTTTTGAGGAACCTCTATACTGTTTTCCAGAGTGGCTGCACCAGCTTGCGTTCCCACCAACAGTGTAGGAGGGTTCCCCTTTCTCCGCATCCCCGCCAACATCTGTCATTTCCTGACTTGTTAATTTTAGCCATTCTGACTGGTGTGGGTGATATCTCATTGAGGTTTTGATTTGGATTTCCCTGAGGCCGGGCGACGCTGAGTACTTTTTCATGTGTCTGTTGGCCATTTGGATGTCTTCTTTGCAGAAATGTCTGTTCATGTCTTCTGCCCATATCTTGATTGGGTCATTTGTTCTTTGGGTGTTGAGCTTGATAAGTTCTTTATAGATTTTGGATACTAATCCTTTATCTGATATGTCATTTGCAAATATCTTCTCCCATTCTGTCGGTTGTCTTTTGGTTTTGTTGACTGTTTCCTTTGCTGTGCAGAAGGTTTTTATCTTGATGAAGTCCCAATAGTTCATTTTTGCCCTTGCTTCCCTTGCCTTTGGGGATGTTTCTAGGAAGAAGTTGCTGTGGCCGAGGTCGAAGAAGTTGCTGCCTGTGTTCTCCTTTAGGATTTTGATGGACTCCTGTCTCACATTGAGGTCTTTCAACCATTTTGAGTCTGTTTTTGTGTGTGGTATAAGGAAATGGTCCAGTTTCATTCTTCTGCATGTGACTGCCCAATTTTCCCAACACCATTTGTTGAAGAGACTGTCTTTTTTCCACTGGACATTCTTTCCTGCTTTGTCGAAGATGAGTTGACCATAGAGTTGAGGGTCCATTTCTGGGCTCTCTATTCTGTTCCATTGATCTATGTGTCTGTTTTTGTGCCAGTACCATACTGTCTTGATTGATTACAGCTTAGGGTACAGGAATTCCTGATACTGCTTATTATGGGAGAAACATGGTGGGGGGCATTATGAGAACTTTGTTTTTTGGGGGGCTACTTGGAATACCCCAAACCTCTTGAGTTTCACCTTTTGCTGCCTAACTTCACTGTTTCTGTTGGAATGTCAAAAGTGCAGAATCAGGATTTGAGTTCCAAGCTCACCCCAAGGCAGCTGGTGGTGTCAGAATGGAATTATTACAGTAGTTAGATCTGTGGTTGCATTTGTGATATTCCACTAAGGGTTGTACTATTGTAAGGTAGGGTTCTTTGCGTTAGTGTCTACTACAGAGACCTTCCCCTGGAAAATCTTTGTTTTTAAATATGAACTGTCATTGATAGATCTATCCAGTCCCTTTTTAATCTGTGTATTTTAATTCACTACTATCTCGAGTTGATGAGTTTGGTGAACTTAGTACCAGTTGTGAAGTCATATCACCCTCTCTTCAGACTCAAGGGGTTCCCTTCAATTTCTAGAATCAGTTTAGGGGTACAAGCTCATTTTCACTTTTTGTATTCATCCATTTATTTATTGAGCAAATATTGGCAGATACATTGTGGGCCAAGCAGTGAACCACGGTGGAGGGTATAGCAGTGAACAAAACGGATCAGGTCCCTGCCCTTGAGGGGCTTGTATTCACATTACTGGTGATGAGGGAGAGGGGACATAAATGAGTATCATAGTAGGTGGTTGTAAATGCTATGGAGAAGAAGAAGGAAAGGAAGAGGGGTAGTAGGGTAGTTGATGAGGGCGTTGCAATTTCAAATAGGAAGCTTGGGAAGACCTTACAGAGAACAAAATCTGACAGAAGCAGATTTTGTGTATTTCTTCAAATATGGCTTTTATACATTTATAATATTGACGCCTTGATGCTTGCCTTCCTTCTGTACTAAAGAGTCCTAATTGCTTATATTTGTCTTTGTATAGGACTTTTCCTTCTGTGTTTCTCTTTTTTTTGCCTTTTATCATTTTTATATGCCTTTCCCTGAACACATAGCCTTTTCACTTCTGCATTCTTTTGAGATATGTTGACTAAAACTGTGGCTTTCTAGAAGGAAACAAGCAGATTAATAGACTTTCAAAAACTACATTTAGTTTGGTTTAGTTTTTTACTTGAGGGGTAGGGGATGTTAACCTGCTTCCAAGTTGGAGTCTTCGGAAGCACCTGTAACTTTCACCAAAATATGTTCCTAAAGAACTGGAAAGAATTGGCATGTGAACTATTAAAAGTAAAAAAATCGCAATTAATAGGCAATTAGAAATCAGAATTAGCTAGGTGGCTGGTTTTGTTGGTTATGCCCCCAGTTTGCCCGGGTGGCTCACTGGGACCAGAGAAGGAAGCTGCATATGATGCTTCTGTGCTCAGACGCTCTTCCGTGTCTCCGAGCACGTGAAACCCGCATGTCACTGTTTGTATGGCATAGCCATCTATCATTATCTAGTCATCTTTAATCATGGATTTATGAATTGAATTTATTTGTAAAATTTTGTATATGCAAAAAGACATAAATGAGAGGTTATTTAGATAAATAAAAGTTACTAATGGAAGCAAGTTGTCTAGAATTCTGTTATTTTGACAAATAGATTGTCATGCTGATATTTTTAGAATGAGATTTTCAGTGTACTAATGTCAAAATCATATTTTCCATTTCAGTTCAGTGTCACATATTCAGCATTATGTGCCTGTCATCCATTATGAAATGTACAGTTTGACAGTATTTGAGGCGATTATACTGTATTGGAATACTTCAAAAATGGTACAAAATATATAAAATAATATAAGGGTGTTTTTTAACATATTTAGTTAAGGAAGTAGAAATTGCTGTGGAACCTTAAACAAAAACTACTTTTCTCTGTTTGAACTTACATAATTATGGATATAATATTTATTTTGAATCCTAGTTTCCGTCCTTAAAGGCTGGTTAAAAGATTATACTTGCAGATACACCCAGGCATTCGGGTCTGAAGTGAGCCAGATGTGCCCACATTTTAGCAACCCGTAGGCCAGAGTTGAACTTGTGTGCCTGGTATTTCTACCATTAAAAACACAAATACATAAAAAATTAAAGAAGCTAAATTTAGTATCACCCCTTATCTGTACGGCCAGCATGTCTATGAAAAAATGTGTGAGCTATAAAAGATTTTGAAGAGCAAGTCTACTATCTATACCCCCCACTTTTTTATTAAGGAAAAATGTCAATAGACAAACATAGAACAGTTTGATGAAATCACGAAATGAATTCGCATGTGTCCATCACTCTGCTTTGATAGTTAACGAATCATGGTTAATCTCGCCTTAGCTATACCTCATTACTCCCCAGCTACCCTGTTAGTATTTCCCTCACTTTTTACCTGTGGAGAGAGACGCAGAGCGGAGGGAGACTGAGGCGTCGCGCACCGATTGTCAGCCCCCTGCCCTGCTTTGCCACATCCCGTCATCCTGCCCTGTGGACGGAGGGATGGATGAAAAGAAGAAAGGTTACTTTCCAGACAAGTATCATTTAAAATTCTGAATTGTGACCTTTTATATTTCTGGTCTCAGATTTTGGGTTGGAATTAAATCTAAATCTTCCAAGTTTAGCATAGACCCCATGAAGACAATTTGCTAGGGCTCTGTGAGAGAGTAACATTTATCTCTTTAGTAAGATGATTTAGTTTCATTTTAGGTTTTCTAACGATTTTCTGTGTATTTGCTTCTCCCCCCCCCCCCCGCCAAACTGTGAAACATGTGTCTTTGAAGTTTTTGACATTTAAAATGTGATATAACTGAAACTGTCCTTCGGATTTATGGAATATACCTCAAGATAACCTTGTTTTCAGTATCCTCAGTTACGCATTTCAGAAATCACCCGATCCGGGACTGTGCCTTTTTTTCAGTTGGTCCAATATCTCTTTTCAAATTTCTAAATGTATAAAAGTGCGTAGTAGTAGGTAAAAACTGAAAGTGGTTTTTAGGAAGTTTTAAAATACGTTTTTAACTGATATCACTCTTGTAATCAGGTGTTTGTGTCACATTTCTTTTAGACATTTTAATACTAAAAAACTTCCTTTTGACCTTGGCTAAAGAAATTACAGAAATAATATGAAAAAGTGCATTTTGGGAAATATTCTGTCAACAGGAAGGAGCAATAATGTTACATTTATGGCTGTCATGATTTCTTTTTATAATTGGTAAGATATGGGACTGAAAAGAATAACCTATAATTCATTGGTTATCTACCCTGATTATGTGATTTATCAAAGAACCTGCAATTCTTGACAAAAAGTTTATGAAATTTAAAATTCAGAATTCAATAAATATTCAACATTTATGGAGGACCTTTTTTTTTTTTTAAGGAAGGTGGTGGGTATGGGGAAATGAATCAAATATGATAGGGTGTTACAAATTGTAGAAAACTGGTATGTGCAAAAAAGAGGCTTAATTCTATGGATGCATACGTTGTTCTCTATAGTTACATACTCCTATGGTTTCTTTTAAGTATGCCACGCTTTCTAATTATTGCAGCTTTATGATTTTAAAGACATAAAATACCAATAAATACCAGAAGGCTCTTTCCAATAACGCTTCCCCGATGGGACATCCATTCTCATCTTTTAAATTTTTATCCTTTATTTTGCCCCACTGCCTTTTAGTTAATAGTGCCTGACAGGACCCTGAGTATTAAGGTAGCCAGTTTAGAACTTTGATTCTTTCAGAGCAGATTCTTCCAGGATGATTTAAGTACCTTTGACTAGTAGCTGACCAAGTAGTAAACCGCTGCTTTAAAAATGTGCACATTTGCCCAACACAGACCCTGTGACCGATATAACTCCTAAGTAGGATGTGGCTGTAATAACTTCATTAACTGCTGTGTGTGTGTTCGTACGTGTGGTGTGTGTGTTTTCATGTTTTGTTCTTGTTTGGGAAAATCCATTTTTATTACTTTTAATAAGGTTTTCATACGTTAGGGCCTGCAGCTTTAGAATTAAGTTAAATTTTTCATATCCTAAATGAGAATTGGAAAGTATTCAAACGATTTCATTGTAAAACTGAGTCTTCAAGTTAACTGATCAGTTGGTTTTTACATCATAAATATTACTGATATCACTGCATTTAAGAACGTTTTCTGAATTGTTGCATGTGCGCCTTTTTATGAAACAAGGATGGATCCAGGAAAAACACATTCTTGGATATAAAATTCTCATGTTCGGTTTTTCTTTTTTTCCACATGTGTGAAATGAGTCCCTGTTTCTTTATGCAAATTTTCTTTCAGTTATCTCTTTCTAACACATTCTTGTCTCTGTCCTCCTTTCTGTCCCTTTCCTCCCATTTGCTCTGTTCTGCTCTGCTTGGCTTTACTCAGAGGCTGTTTCAATGCTCAACCTCGTTAGCCAACCCTTTCTCTTCCTGCTTCAGTCTGTTCCTCCGTCAGATGCTGCCTTTCCACCTCTTGGTCTGCGTCCGCTCTCCTTTATTATTGGAATTCTTTTCTTTCTTTTTTGGATAGTTGTTCTGCATTCCTCTGTTTGTTGTTTCTTGGTACTTTAGAAAAAAATAGTTAAATTCCTTTGCTCTGCTTCCTATGGTGCGTAACGAGAAGAAATAGAAACGACTATTGAAGGACAGGTGGCTCTTTAAAAAAGAATCTGGTAGTGCAGTTGACAGATTATTTTGAAAAGTGCTCCCAGTTCAGAGTAGTTAGTTAGAGGGGCTAAATATCGTGATGGACATAGAGAAGATGTTGCCTGGCTTTTTAAAAAAATTTATTTTTAACTTGCAAAAGTTGCCGGCAGTGTTAGTATAGCCAAAATATCCTTCGACAGTTCTGGATAAATTTTCATAGTTAAGGTAATTATTGTAAAATCATATGTTATTCTTTTTTTTTTTTTTAAGATTTTTATTTATTTATTTGACAGAGGTAGAGAGCACAAGTAGGCAGAGAGGCAGGCAGAGGGAGAGGGAGAAGCAGACTCTCCACTGAGCAGGGAGCCTGACGCGGGGCTCGATCCCAGGACCCTGGGATCATGACCTGAGCCGATGGCAGCAGCTTAACCGACTGAGCCACCCAGGCGCCCCAATCATATGTTATTCTTATTTATCTTTATGGTCTTCGGTATTTTATGGTAAACCAGCTTCATCTATTTTTGTCTTCAAATATTTTATGGAAAAGACCTATCTAATATCTAATATAAGTAAATAAAAGTCAACACAGTATTTTCTTTTGAAGTAGAGAGAAGCCCTCTCTTATCCTCTGCCCACTTTTCAACTCTTTTTCACATAATTTGGTAGCGGTATTTTATTGATAGACTCTATCTTTTTTCTTCTCATTTACATTCAAGTAATGCCATCTAATTGTAGTGAATTTCTGTGAATAACTTCTTGTTAATCTTTAAAATTCTAGAATATGCATATGATAGGGTAGAATAGATTTGGAATTAAAATCATTACTGACCAAAGGGGGTGAAAAGAAAAACAAAAAAAATTATCTGTTTTTATAATAAAATGAAATTTGGAATTTTTTCAGTTTCTCAATGGTTTTTTCTGTTGTTGGTTTTGTGTGTGTGTGTGTGTGTGTGTGTGTGTGGCCCAGGGATGTGGGGAGAATGCTATTTAGTTTTGCTGACTTCAGTACTTCTGGATTGCTAGTTTTAATTTATTTTTCTATTACTAGAATTTTTATAAGTCCGATACACACACACACACACACACATATATTTTAATCAAAGTTGAAGGTACTTAGTACTGCTTTTTTTTTTTTTTCCCCCTCCCATGAAACTTTCTCCATTCATTTATATCCATTATAACTTTTTAGGGGACTATATGGAAATAAAAACTTGGGGATGGTAGGTGGTATAATTGAAATGTAGATCATAATCTGTTCTTTGTTTGTTTTACCAAATTAGTTAGGGATTCTGAGGATACATTTTGAATATTTGTGTATGTTTAGCATTTTGTTCCTTTGTTAGAAATCTCTCAGTGTGACTTGTTTTTAATAGGATGTGTCTTGATTTGTGGGCCAATCACTCTTGAAAAGTATTAAGCCCTTTAAGCACACTGGTCAGACTCCTAGAGGGAAGCCTACAGGTTTATTAGCACTCCTTAGCCTGAAAGCACAGCATACCCTTCTATGTTGCTCAGCAACAGACTCCTAGCAACCATAATAGATTGAATTTCTAAGAGTGACCAGGCCGGATGTAATAATAAAGCAAGAGGTACAAACAGTTGTCATGGTTTTCTTTTCACAGTTAGCTAGTTTGATTTGGGGAAGCTTACCCTTTCAAAAATGGGCAAACTTCATATAAAACTACTCCTGTTTGTGCAGAGGATTTCTGATATTAAAATAGCAATAACAGTACCAAATTGAAAACGATACTGGTTACAAAAAATAATATGCTCAAAAAAAAAAAAGTAAAAAGATTATCATGTAAAGAAGTTTTCAGGGAATTCTTTTTTTTAGAGACTTTTAAATCATAAACTTAAAATTGAGCTCTGGTAAAATAGTTACAATGAATGTGCTTCTTAAAAATAAAAAACCATGTTTGTGTTTTCTCTCTGATCTGCTCCTTTAATTTTGCAGCAACTCCTTGGAGTTTTATGTTTGCAACTTATGTGCATGTGCATATAAAACTGATGCTCGTGATAATTTACAATTTATTTTAAAAAAACACACTATTTGAACTATATGTAAACAATGTTTTTTGAAATTGGGAGCTAATAACTGATGGAGCAGAGGATTTATTGAAGAAGAATAAAGTAGTAAAATGTACAATCCTCCACAGTGACAGTAAATGTGTCTGTGATATTCCTGAAGGTGTCATATTGTGCTATAACTTTGTCAACAGTTCTCCCGGGTATTCTTTACTATGTGTTTGCTTATGTAGCCATGAAAAAGAGATTAATTCAGACGCATTCATAACCTGAAACAGGATGCCTCCATCAAAAGGAATGGATCCTCATGTAGCTGCTGGAGTTGGGAGTGGAGCTACAGCCTTTGACAGCAATGAGCTGTAAATACACACACATGCTAATACCCTTGATTTGTTCATCTTTTGTGTCAGCATTTGGAAAAGATTGTTAAAGTGGCAGTTATAGTAAAGACTGGCAATTACAGTAAAGAGCAGAAATTAGGTATTTGTGACCTATTATATTTCATTAAAAGACTTCCTTATTAAAATGGCACCGCTTACTCTGATTACTTGACAGCCACCCTAAACATTAGAAAATACACGGCTTCAGCAAAAGGTAGAATCAACCTCTTAAGCAAGCACATGGCATAGAACAAGTAAATGGTAGACAAACTTTTTTTTTTTTAGCAATAAATCTGCTTTAGGTAGAGATGTTTATCAGTGATTGAGTGGTGTGCTCTTTTGCATTTCTGTGATAATAGTTTACCAGTGGTGGCATTTTCCCATTAAGATATTTTAAAACCCCCACCTAATGTTATACTAGCGTCCTACCTAGAGGATCTGCTCATGAGGCATCAGAGATCCAGGGATGAGCTTGGCATCCCCAGAGCGGCTCGTTTCTGCTAACCGATGAATTGTTATTCCGATCCAATGCAGATACTACCTTTACCAGGCAGAACTCAAACTTTTTGGAAGTTTTAGCAACTAGATCATTACTTTCCGAAATATTTTTAATATTTTTTATCCCTTAATAAGCCAATAGAACACTTGAATTTAGGCATCCCTTTCACAAGATTGAATTGCTTGCTTTTCTAGAGAAAAAATTGTGTTTGTGGTCGTTGTTACCTTCAATCATATTTCTGGAGTTGTACTGCTGCTTGACTTTGTTCCATCTGTATTTTGCAGAGTGACTGTGTAGCACTTTGTGGAACCATCCTATCAATGATTCTGAATTATAGTTGAGCAGTTAAGTAGCCTGACCTGCTACACGTTCTAGCCATTCATGACTTTGTCCCTGTCTTCTACCTTGTGAAGCCTGGACATGCACTGTGGTTTAGTCTGTGAGTGTGAGATCACAGCTCACCATTAAACACACAACATAGGTTCGGTACAAAGCAGATTTGTGGGAATATTACCTCCCTCAGCTAATCTTGAATATAGATGTTTATCAGGACTGTCACAATATTAGTAGAAGGCTGTTGTAGTACTTGCATGGAACTATAAAATTTCCACAGAGACCCAAACTATACCATGGGAGACAATCATCTGCTTAGTCCACATACACAAATTTCCATGACTACTTAGGTCTTTACCTTAAAAAATATAAATACCTGAAGCATGTTGCATGTGGACCGTCAACTTGCAACACTGTCAGGAAAAGGTGTGCGTCCTGGTCTTTTGAGTAGGAGGGACCTGAGTTCCAGTTCCAGTTTTGTCATTTGATAGCTAATTATCCTTGAACTTATTCCTTAACTACTTCGATCTCTGATTTTTTTATGTAAATGTGGGGATAATATCTGTACAGTTGGGTTATAATGAAAAAGTGAAAGCTAAAACGAGATAAGCATATCTAGAGAAGTTGGCATGACAGTCTAGAATTAGCTCTCAGACTGTGGTAGCTGGTGTTGTCATTAGGTTAGCTCACTCTTTGTGGTAGTGTATGAGGAAGGTTTTGCAGAAGAAGGTGGCTGCTGAAAATAGTAACATGGAACTGGATATAATTAGAAACAAAATTGTTTTCAAAGAGAGGTATTATGCGCGATATATTTTGTTGAGTCATTGTCAGCATTGATCAGTGGGTAGGAATGTTTTAAGCTTTTATTCAGTGACCCCTCTTCACAGAATCGAATCTTGGGGCGGGATCTTTAAAGATTGCAAGAGCAATAAATGATAGGAACAGTACACCCTGACAGATGAAGGAACTTACTCCCTGCACAAAGGGTAGAATTTAAAGACTAGAGCAAATTTATTTATTTTAGTGAGGGTGTACAGTAAGCCTTACATCATTTAAACATTTAGCCTCTCTTCAAATTCTTCTTCCATGTAAAATAATTTTAAGAGTAGAAGTGAGTAAAGGGCCCAATCTTGTGTTAACACTACATTGTTGATATAGGGGAACTGAAAATGAGTTATCAGTAGCTTCTGCTAAGACATAAGGCAACAGCAGAGTCACATAAAAACCTGATTACCTTTGCTACCTTGTGGCCTACCCCTAAAAAATGTTCAACGTGCTCACCATTGATTGATGAAATAGGGTTTACATTTTAATGTATTCTGTTGTTGCTAAAGAGACCATAAGGCACTTAATTTAATGAGAAGATAATATTTTCAAAAGAATAGAAGTGGTTTGAAATATAATGGTTTGAAGTAGCTAGTGGAATTAAACCGGTTTAGGCAATGGCTCTCCTATTTCAATTCTTTGAAGAAGGTAATTTCAGCTAAGCTTAAGGAGAGGAGGAGGTACAGAACGTGCTTAATGCTTAGTGTTGCCTTGATATTTTAAGAGGGAGAATACCAGGCTACAGTGATACTTAGAGCCAGGGAAAAATAGCACTTAATGTCATGCAGATACAGTCTTTCAGATAAAACCACTAGCTGTTACCAGTAGTTCCGCTAATTTTAAATCAATGAATTTTTCCCCCCCCGAGTATGATTTATGTGCTTATGTTGTTAAGCTGTTAAATGATATCAGGTTTGAAGAATTAAATATTGCCAAAAACATTAAGTTGGGAAGTTTTAAATTTCAGAATCAAATGAAATAGGATTCTCTCCTGATAGAAGCCATTGTTTGACATCAGTGAATATGTAACTCTGACTTACCATCTGGTACATAAGGTACAATTGTCCACTTGTAAAAATGTAGAACATAATTGTACCTTTTATGTTTAATTGAATATTATGTCCAGCTCAGTGAAGATTCATGCATTAGCTTTATAAATATTCTCTCTGCATAGAATTTTTTTCTCCTACAAATGAAGAAGTTTTCAGTTGGTCTTTTTCACCTTATCTTTTTCTTCCTTGATATTCTTACCACTTTGAGTTGTTGAATTGAGGAGCTATGGTTTGTGTACATACATATACATGTATGTACATGTGTCTGCAAATATATACACACATGCATATGAAATAGCATAAACTTGCTTTTCAGTGCAGTCTAAAGTTAGAATTATTCATATTGGGGTAATTGCTAGGTGAGAAAAACTAAATAAACTCACACTATCAGTAAGGTCTTTTCACACTGAAGTGTTTTATGCAAACTGGAGACTGTACATGAATGCTGCTCAAAGTGTGAATGGAGCATACCTAGGGTCACCAGCCCCAAGAGGTTCTAAATGTCTACGTGAGACTGCATTTTCTTAATATATTCAACCAAAACAGCAGCTTGACTGCGGAAGTCAATGGGAGAAGCCCGTTGTCTTCTATTAATACAAGACATTCAAAGAAGTTTGTGAAAATGTAAAACAATGCCACTCTTCTCATTAAATCTTTTGGAAAATTTAGATATACTTCATAAAAATAAGCTTATGTTAAGATGTAATGGTTTTATTGTAATTTTTAAATTAATAAGTAGTTATTACCTTTCCCCATTTTACTTTCTAATATGATGACTGGGGACACATACCTAGTGACAGACGGAAGCTGGTTAGTACCAGCTCGAGTGAGTCAGTGTTGCTCATCTCCTCCTAACACCACATTCCGATGTCACATTGCTAGCTTGAGACTAGCCATGTTGGGTATATTTACACTATGGAAATGAGCAGAAACTACAAATACGGCTTTTTTAAGGGGATGGAAGGAGAGCTGGCAAATACTTACCAGTGCCCAACTAGATGTAATACATAGAAACCAAAGTTCTTTGGGGTTCTCAAAAAATTTAAGGTCTAAGTGGGCTCCAGGACCAAAAATTCTGCTTATCACAAAGGAGCTGCTGCTAATTACTATGCAAACTTAACACCAAAGCCCATGCTAATAGAGGATCAAAGCAGATTTTCAGCCAGGTGCTCTGTTTTTAGAGGCACTTTACCAGTTTCTCCCATGCTGCCTTACAACAAGATTAACTCCATGAAGGGATTTGAAGTCAAACTGTATATCCTATCCTTTGTGGCTCCCCGTCATGCTGAGCACACAGTTTAGTTACTTATTGATTGGTAGAGACCATCAGTACTTTGGGGGTTCACCAAATGGGGATTCACAGAAACTGGTCTGGAGTAGTTTTAGAGAAGTCTTCAGGAAGGAGGGAAGACGTGAGATGGATCTTGAAGGTGTATTGGAAGTTAAGTGTGTGCTAGAGGAAGAGGCAGGTATGATTGTGGTGTGAAGAAACGCTTCACACCACACATGTATGTACATGTATATCTATGTACGCAAACGATAGCTCCATTATTTCTTGGGAAATAATGAAGCAGATGGAGTGGAAAGGAAAATCAGGCTAAGGATTTGGAACTTAACTGGACAGAGCATAACCGACCAGTATTTATCTTTAAAGTGGATCAATGTGAAGGTAAAAATGGTGCTTTAGGGAAATGAATCTGGCAGATCTGTGTAGATGAGCAGGGAGTGGGTCTCAAGCCAGGTAAACTGCTCATAATCATCTGAAAGGAAGTATAAGGTGAAGAACCTGGGCTTTTAATTCAGAAAGACGTTGGTTCGAATCCTTCTGCCATCCTTTTCCTTTCAGTTCATGGATAAGATGTAGATAACTAGCTGGGGCGGGTGGGAGTGGGGTTGTAAGTAACACAAAGGTTGTGAAAGAGTTTGGTATAGATTAGATGCCCTTACTATGCTAGGATCTTCAGTGAGAGAGATTGTTAATGATCCTTTTACTACTACTACTTCTGCACTACTGTTATAATAATCATCGTTTGATAGGTTATAATGAAGATTGGAGCTGGGGAACTTTCAGTGGAAATAGGATGTGGAAACCTGTCCCATTCCTAACATTTATGGGCATAAGAATGCAAATAGAAGCTCACTCATTATATTTCCACGTACTTAAATGCTGCAGATCAGCTAACCATTAAGTAAAATATGCTCTTACCTCCCAGTTTGACCAATACAGCTTTATAAGGAGATGGATGACCATTTAGAATTCTCAGCTTTTTAGGAGTTCTGTTCTAGAATATAGCGGCAAAGAGAGAACTGGCCTTCTGTCACCTTGTCCCTGTCCTGCAGTCTGCCTCCTTTCCCCCATCTCCTAGGCTCTGCCAGAGCATGTCCACATGCCCTACTCCTTGCAAGCTATCTCTTGACCACCTTTTGGGCCTGGAGGTGGGAATGCCTGCATCTCCATCTGCCCTGGGGATGATCGTCCAGGGCGCTGCAAGGGAATTCAAGTCCTGGGAATTTGCTGAGGTAGAGTCCAGAGGAGTCAGAGAGCATGGCCCTGGGCCGAGCAGATTTCTCATTTTACGTGGAAGTATCTGGCCAGAGGTAAAAGTGCAAAGCCCAGGGCAGTGGCCCTTTTCCCCTGGATCTCAGGGTAGTGCTGGGCTGGATTAGCTGACCTGAATGACAGATCAGCAGGACGTGTTTACTAATTAGTTGTGGGGTGTGAGAAAATGAGAGTGAGACAGGTCAAAGATCACTGGGTTGCAGGAGAGGGAATAAAGCCACTGAGAAAGTTCGGACAGTCTGTGGGAGCAGATGAGATGGGGCCTGAGTGCAAAGTAACTGGTTCACCATTGTGTCTAGCATGTCACCAGGCGCACAGTAGCGACTCAATAGATGTTGAAGGACAAGATGAAGGTATTTGAATAGCTGTGCCAGAGATGTGAGAAGAAAGATGTTATAGAATGTAGAAAGAACTAAGGAAAATAAGTTCTTGTGGGGTCAGTGTTAGAGCTTTGAGGGAGGAAGCATCTTGCTGTGATTGGCATGGTAGTGTGTTGGGACTATGTGCATTTAATATTTGTGTGGGTGGGACCTAGAATAGTTGCAATTCTTTCTCAAATGAATAATTGAACCATATTATATGAGAACAGTCTTTAAGAAACAAATTGGATTTTAAGTTTAAAATGATCGGTGGAGGGCACCTGGCTAGCTCAGTTGGTTAAGCATCTGCCTTCAGCTCAGGTCATGACCCCAGGGTCCTGGGATTGAGCCCCACATTGTCAGTGGGCTCCCTGCTCACAGGGAAGTCTGCTTCTCCCTCTCCCTCTGCTCCTTCCCCTGCTCGTGCTCGCTCGCTCTCTCTCTCTCAAGTAAATAAATAAAATCTTTAAAAAAATAAAACTATCAGTGACAAACACAAATTTGCATCATCAGTGAACTGTGACAGGTGCCTGAGGAACTTGTGAAAGGAAGAGATCCTGAGCACTTTTGTCCAATCAGATGAGGGGGTAAAAGGTGTTCAGAGAGGACATTCTGCTTGTCACCTGTTTGCAGAGGAGTAGAGGACAGAGATGACTGTAGATGAGCTTGAATTTTCTAACTCGGTATTCACTTAACAAGTTACATATCAGGGAGGGTCGTTGGAAAAAATAAATCAATAAAAGAGCCAGTAGAGATCTTAGAAACATCTAATTGTAGGTACAAAAACTCAGTCCTTGTGTTCAAAGTTGTTACGAAATATCGTTGTCACTTAGTTTATAGTAACTGTGTGTAATATATCATGTCAGAAAATATCCTGTTTCATAATGACAAAGTAACAGGAAAATCTGATAATAGGGTTAAAATTGCCAAGTTCTTTTTGAGAACTCTGGTGTGTTGATTAGTGTAGATTATTGCACTTTTGCTGTATCTGACTTGTAATCGACTAAATACACAGCAAACACCTGTGATTATTTTCGTGATCCTTGTCTTGTTCAAGTAACCCCAAATACGTGTATTTAGACTGTTGCTTGTTCATATATACTCAGCTGTGCCTGTTTTCTGTGTTATTTTTCTAAGTTTAATTGACCAACATAAAAATTTATGGCAACTGTCACTTAATGTCATCTTTACCCTTAAAGAAAAAAAGAAAACAAACAAAACTACATCATGCCAGGCAGCTATGATGCTGTTTATGGTTGACTAAGTGATCAGATATACTCTTTACTAAACTGAAATCTGATACCATGGGTCAAATTTAGGGCAAAAAGGTATGAACATATATAATAAGCAAATACACTTAAGCACATGTTTGTATTTCAGTGTTACCCTAAAGTTACTTTATTAGCAAATAAAAATCATTAGTTTAAAAGTAATCTTGCCTGTTCTCCCCTGAGCCAAAGATTTCTTTTTAAAATTTTCATGAAACTGAATAATCATGTATTTCGTATTAATTTCTTCATATATGTGACCTTTTTATGCATTGTTTTTGCTTGTTTTTTTTTTTTTAAGAAACAAATCTTAGTTAATTATTTTTAAGGAATGAGCAGAGGTATGTCAGCTGTTAATCCGTTCTTGCTTTTGCTTCATTCTGTATAATAAGTTAGCAAGCTGATTCTCAAACTGTTTGGTCTTTTGTCTTCACAATTTAGAAGTACAGATTCTTTCAAAGAATCCTTCTCTCCATTATTTCCCCTCACTTATATTTTTCCTGATTATTAATGTGTTTATTCTTTAAAAAATAAAAATTCTCTCTCCTTCCCCATCCTGTCAAAACAATTTCTTTTTTGGCTAAATAGGAAACTTAAACATGTAGATAACAGTCATGCAAAGAAATATTTAAAAAATAATTCAGTTATATGGCAGTTAATATTTATCCACAGATTCAGTAATTTGAAGTAATTACATAACTTGTAGATAGCAAAGAATTCATTTTTAATGTTAACCTAATTCTCTTTGCTTTTAATATTTTAGGCTACTTGGTCATTCTGGCATTTTATGGTAGAGAATACATTGAGTTTGGCTCATGGAAAGAATATGAGGTAATTGATCACATGTTCTCTATAAATTATGAATTATAGGTACACAAAGTACAATATTTTAATGTGTCTAATATGGGGTCTCATGTCCAAATCTTTTCAAGAGCGGTTTTTATATATAAGATTTTGGGAAAGTTTTTCGTCTCTTGATGATTGGCAATGGTTCATGTGGTGAGGAACTTTATTTTCTTTCTCTGCTTGTATATGTTTAAGACAAAACAGTATTAAACTGTTCTTCACATTGTTATGGGTTACTTTTTATTTTATTTATTTATTTTTTTAGTGAGCTCTACGCCCAACATGGGGAACTCATGACCCTACGATCAAGAGTCGCACACCCTATTGACTGGGTCAGCCAGGTGCCCTTGGTTACAGTTATTTGTAAACACTTTGGACAGCTTAGCTTTCTGTGGGGCTATGGAAAGTGCAGGAGAGGCCCTCCCACCCAACTACCTCTCCAGCCTGCCCCAAGTAGGATTAAAGGCATGCTGTGTTGAAAATGATGCACTAACCCACACAGTTTATAGGGAAATAGTAAGACAGAACATTGAAGCTCCGGCAATGTGAAATTCTAGGTGCTTTGCTCAGGGTGGTTTATTGACAGCATAAATATGAGACTGTTAAGTTAGTCTTTTCCCACCCCTTTGTTACCCAGGTGGCACCCTGCATGGTGTCTGGGTTTGGCATTCTAACATGGCAGTCAACAAAAGTGTAACTAAATGCCATGTGCATTTCCATAGTTGTTTCATAGATTACCAAACATCTAGCCTGTATCAGAGTAAATTCACATTAAAGGTAGTAAAAATTCTTATGAAATCCAGCCCGGGACATGGTAGCATGTGGATCAGTGGATGTGGGCTAACATGTTGCTGATGTCATAATTCTCCTACTCAATAATGGGTGGGTTATGTAGGAAGGCGCAGCCGTTTGGTGTGCGAACTTCCGCTTCCACTACAGGAGTACTTTAAGGAGAGGCCTTCCACTGGCATTCAGAAAGGTGAAAAGAGCAGGGGTAGGGGTCAGGTGAGTGGTGGGGGCGGGCATCAGATAGGTAGCATAGAGTCTAACTACTTGTAAGCTTTTCTTCATCATTGGTCTTTGAGATTATGTTTGCACCCACGTTACTTCCTTAGATTTCCACATAGTTGAAATGCAATTGTCAGCCCATTCAATATGATAAAACATTGCTATTTTAATATTTCTTCAGTCTTCAGCTTCTGTGGGAAGATAATCACACAATCTGCTGGGTAGAGACTTAACCAAGATTCAAGAGAAGTAAGCTGGAGCTGTATCCTTCGTCTCAGTCCTGTGGTTTGATAAAAGTTTTCCACAGGGTGCACCCAGAAATTCTCCTATACATTTTCCAGTATTTTGTTATGGTTATAAGGTTACAAGAAAGATACGTTGAATAGTTTTGTGTCTGAAGGCCTTCGTAACATGATTTATAATAAAAAGTTGTGCGTTTATGTATACGAGTTATAATTCAAGGGCTATTGTAAGCTTTACCACAGATAGTGTATTTATTTATTTATTTATTAAAGATTTTATTTATTTATTTGACAGAGACACAGTGAGAGAGGGAACACAAACAGGGTGAGTGGGAGAGGGAGAAGCAGACCTCCCGCCGAGCGGGGAGCCCGATGCAGGGCTCGATCCCAGGACCCTGGGACCATGACCTGAGCTGAAGGCAGACGCCCAATGACTGAGCCACCCAGGCGCCCCCAGATGGTGTATTTAAAGGGAGTACCTACTCTCCCAAATAGTATCTCTAGGGAAGCCTTACAACTCTATCATAAATCTCAAGCTGTTTGGGTTGTCTGTATTAAACAAGTGAATGTGATATTCTTTTTCCTTATTACTCAATTTTCATGGTTGAGGGCATCTGATGTGGACATTGATATCATACCTAATAATTGTGACAGTTAGTATGGGCCTGGAGAAAAGAGGTTTTTTTTTTTTTTTTTTGTATACTTCTACTAAAAGTGCTTACAAATAAGGTTTATTAAAAATATCTCAGAGGACATTTAAAATAACCAATAGATGTGTCTGTGGAGTCCTTCCCTTGGAGAGTAGTGGGAGATGAACTTACCTTGAATTATTTTGAGAAGCAGTGGAGAACAATTCTGTATGTGTCTGTTCTTCCCATTCTTTTCCTTTTAATCCAATTTTTGAGCCTTCTTGCACTTTGGTAACACTGGATGTCTTTGTTGTATGTGAAATAAGGAAGTTGCCTTGGAAGGGGGAGTGGTAGTGGTAGGGAAAAAAGTGTTTGTTTTTACACATATAAGACAGTGATTATAATATACTTCCCATTTACGTAGTAGATCACACCTTATGAGCTTGTTTTGTGTCTTTAGCATCTTGGTTAGCTTTTCTCAGCTGGTCGGTCATATGGGGCAGGGGTTGTCTCCATGTTATGTGTAGGGAACCTAGGACTGAGAGAGGTTACGAAACACCTTTGAATGAAGCTCAGAGCTAGTAGATGGACGATCTAGGGTGTGAACCCAGGCCTTGGGAGTCTTCCTCTAGGATTCTTATCCACTGTATTGGTAATTTTCAAATTCTATTTTCCAATCAGAAAAGTTCTTCAGGAGCCACCCTTGGGGATGTTGGTGGCCTGAAGAGCATGTCCATTTGAGGATAGGATGCCCTTTGTGCATGGACTGTGCATCAGACTAGCAAACTCTGCCTCTTATTTTGTTCTTACTTTCTGCTACAAGCTGTGATCATACGTCTTCCTACTGGCGCTGTGAGTATAGAAACACGAATTAGGCTCTTGGCATTTTCCTTAACTTCTGTTCCTCTTCCACCAATATTTACTGAATTAACACAGTATACCGGATACACCTTTTACCAGGGCCAATGCTGATTGGTTTTAAAATAGTATAGTTTTAAAAATACATAAATTTATAAAAGCTAAAACATGAACTGTCCATATGAAATATATCCTGTCTTGGCCATAAAGTGACGGTAATAAGCATTATCATTTTTTATACAATTAAAAATATTGAATGTATTTATGATCCCAAGTCTGGTAGTTAAGTACATTGGTTCTTAAAAGTGATTTCCGTAAGCTCTTTGTGTGTTTAGAGCCTTGAAAATTCTAGGGTGGAGTAGCATTTATAGTGGTAGTAATGTTAAGCGTGGTTCCTTCATCATACAGAATTCTAGAGTCTTCGATAATAATAGATTCCAAAGTATGTTTTCACCTTAGTCAAGTATGCATTTAAGCCTTATTAGTATTGTAACAATCTATGAGATTACTTACCTACAAATTGAAGATAAATCCCCTCAGTGGTCCAACCGAAACATCATGAAATTTAATAATGGTTAAAAGTTAATCACACAAATTCAAGATGAGAGTAATTGTCTGAAATCATAGCATTCTACAAATTGAATATGTGTCAACAGTTTTGTACTTTTAAAAATGAGCATGGGGCGCCTGGGTGGCTCAGATGGTTAAGCATCTGCCTTCAGCTCAGGTCATGATCCCAGGGTCCTGGGATCGAGTCCCACATCAGGCTCCCTGCTCCTTGGGAGCCTGCTTCTCCCTCTGCCTCTCTCTCTCTCTCTCTCTCTCATGAATAAATAAATAAAATCTTTAAAAAAAAAATGAGCATGACTCTGGAGTACTCTTTTTCTTAAACTTAGGTCATTGAGCTCTTAGTTTAGAGTGCTAAACTAAACACTTTAAACTAATAATGTTCAATTATTTTCTCCATAGCTCGTTATGGACACAGAACAGTTGGAGAGGCATTGGAAAGGGCAGCAAAATGGGCATTGACAGGAGTGAGGAACGACTCAAGTCATGGAAGTTATGTGTTTAGTTTAGGGAAGGAAGGGGGAGAAATCTATTTTGAAATCTATTTTCAAATTTATTTGTATTTGTCTTTATTTATTTTTTGTTACAAACTTTCAGCTAAAAATAATAAAGCAGCAAAATGACAGGTACATTAGAGAGAGCCTTAAGTTATCTCCTTGAAAGTCAGACCTAAGTAGAATGAGCTTAACTTATAGAAGGGGAAATTTTATTTTTTTTTATGAACTGACATCTTTTTTATTATTATGTTATGTTAATCACCATACATTACCTCATTAGTTTTTTTTTTTTTACATCATTAGTTTTTGATGTGGTGTTCCATGATTCATTGTTTGCGTACAACACCCAGTGCTCCATGCAGAATGTGCCCTCTTTAATACCCATCACCAGGCTCACCCATCCCCCCACCCCCCTCCCCTCTAGAACCCTCAGTTTGTTTCTCAGAGTCCATAGTCTCTCATGGTTCTTCTCCCGCTCTGATTTCCCCCCTTCATTTTTCCCTTCCTGCTATCTTCTTCTTCTTCTTTTTTTTTTAACATATAATGTATTATTTGTTTCAGAGGTACAGATCTGAGATTCAACAGTCTTGCACAGTTCACAACGCTCACCATAGCACATACCCTCCCCAATGTCTATCACCCAGCCACCCCTTCCCTCCCACCCCCCACCACTCCAGCAATGGGCAATTTTAATTTGTCATAAAGAAGACACTCTGAAGTGGCAATAGAGGGACATTTGGGAAGTCACACCCCATAAAAATCTTTATGACCAGAACGGTTATTCAACTAAATATATATTTTAGCCTTAAAATCTCTACCAACCTGAAGGTTCTTTGAGTATAATTGTGCTGCTTACTGGAAACACAATGCAATATATATATATAAATATGCTCTTAAACTGAACATGATGCATGTAATTTATGGAGATCCCCTTATTTTTTCAGAGACAAATTAAGATAAAATTATAAGTACATTTTCAGTTTGGGATCATAGAAACAACTAAAATGCCCTTACTCTCAGAGAGACTATAAATTCCATATTATTATGTGCACTTAAAAAATATTCGAGAAAAAAATACAAAGGAAGACACCAGTCGAGAATGTGAGAAAAACGCCATATCCTCTGGTGAGGTGGTCTAGTGCAAATAGCCCGTGAGTTTTTGAATTAGTCAAACCTGAATCATGGTTCACCCACTTAGCAATTCAATATTCTTATTAATATGAGGAGAATAACTGTTGCCTTGTAGATTGTGAAAATAAATTAGGGATACATGGGAAGTACACAAGCCAGTACCTGGCACCGAGTAGTGCTTAGCAAGTGATGGTTCTCTTCATTCTTCCTGTTAAGTCTTAACAGTTTCTCTGGAGTTTGGGTCAGGAAAACCAATACAACAGAGAGAGCATAAAAGGGCAAATTGAACTTCGGTCATTTGGGAGATAGGGTTCATTGAACATACTTTTTCCATTTACTATTGAACTTCTTAAATTTTGCTGTAATCCTGCCCTGCTCAACAAGAACTTCACTGCTTTTTTTCCATTAAGAAGAAACCAGTTTTGGTCCTACCCGGAGCAAAATCTTCAATATCAGACCCACTTTCAGGAAGAAAACTGTTTAGAGTTCCAAGTAGGAAACCACATGTGAAGCAGAAGTTATTAAGTATCTTCAGATCTTAACTCCTGGAGAAACTCCCTGTTATTGAAAGGAAGTAAATGTTTACTTAAGAGTTCAGTGTGACACATGCATTATTTTCTTGCAATTTATGGGCAGTAAACTGTCATTTTGTTTTACTTTAATTAGCGTAATTGTCTTAGGTTCCCTTCTGACCTGTGCTTACCCTTACCCCACCTCCTCCCACCCCCAGCTAACACAAGTCAGCTAAATCCCTTAGCTAGCTTGCAGGATCTTGTGTCTCACTGAGTACCTGGTTAACATTTTGGAACAGTGACTGGCATTAAGTGCTACCTCTGTGTCAGGCACTGGGTTAAGTACCTTCTATGTAGAAGAACTTCATTGTCACACCATCTCTCCAAGGGAAGTAGGTACTACAGATCCGTGATCTCTTACATACGCTTCTGAATTTCAAAAGGCTTTGAAAATCACTGGTTTCCCGAAGTTTGGAGCAAAGCTAATGTAGCTGCAGGACCTGAACGGGGTGAGATAAGGCTACTTAAGGGTCTTTATTTATTTCACAAATTGAACATTCATCCATTTAGCTGCAGAAATGTCAATGTGTATGATTGTATGATTAAGTGTTGCTGCCCTAGGTACACCTGGGGTGTTACATATATATGGTATTACTTTCCAAAATTAAGAAAAAATTCTGAGAATGTGACATATCAGGCCCAGGGGCTTAACATGGGGGGTTGTGAACCTGTTTCATTATGCCATTTTGTAGAAGAGAATTTAGAAGATATTGAGTAAATTGCCAAGGTTTGAATGGTATGTTATGATGTTAAATAAATTACTCAGGTAATGCACGGTAGAGCCAAATTTAAATGCAGCAGTCTTACTCTTAAGCCACATGCTGTTTTGCTACTCACTTGCTGAGGCAAGACTGAGCTTAGTTGGCAGCAGTCTTGAGTTGACACAATTGCTCATCTTTGCTAACAGAGGAAGACCTATATCTGGATATCTATGATGGAAGATAATCCTCTTATAATTTGTATTTGGGTGTGGACTATTAGGCTTTTCTACATACTTTGGGTATAGATGTGTCTCATCATAGAATTTCCCTAAGTATAATGGAACCCAGCCACAAAGGTCTGTCTCAGGTCAAGGTAGAAAACTGTCTGGTTCCTCCCTTGTCACTCTTCATTATTTTATATTATTTGTATCTCAATGTGGGAAATTGCTTGTTTTGACTGCACTCAACACATAATTATTTAATGCCCGCTGTGTAGTAGGCTAGAAATATAACATTGAACAAGAAAATCATGGTCCCTCACCAGGGACACTATTGTCCGTGTAGATGGGGTAGTTCTTGGTGGGGTACCCATGTTACAGCACACCTTAGTGTCTGTGGACCCAAATGATATTATAACCTCTCCCCCTCCCCAATCCTTGTGACGACCAAAATGGCCCCAAAGATTTCCAAAGTTCACAGGTGGAGGACAGGGTAGTGGTATATCTGGATGACATTCACACTCTCAGCCCTGAGGATAACAGCTGCCCACTTACCCATCCACTATCCAAGTTGAATAATTGATTTTAAGCATTTGTTTTTTCTAGACTCCTGGTTTCATGCAAAGTAAACAAACTGAGAGATCTGCAAAGCAAATCACTAAACTGCTTACACTTTGGCACAATGGCCAAACTGAAAAGCAAGATTAGTTGTGG
Organism: Neomonachus schauinslandi; assembly: GCF_002201575.2. Lineage (NCBI taxonomy): Eukaryota > Metazoa > Chordata > Mammalia > Carnivora > Phocidae > Neomonachus > Neomonachus schauinslandi. The sequence goes on from NC_058415.1 coordinate 7,854,466, forward strand.
ATAATCTTACCCATGGCTAATTGAGAATTCTCATTATACTGTGTAAATAATGAGGATAAGTTAATAAGCAACCAAGTTAACATACCACGTGATGCTGGATTTCTTTGAACTGTAGAATCAAATCAAGCCAGGACTTTACATATGCAAGTTATTTCTCAGACATATAATATAGCACACTTATGTCAGGTGTATTCTCTAGCACTTAAACATTCCTGCTTCACTTTCTTTTTTAAGTGACATTTTAAAAGAAATTACAATAATTTGTGAGTGGAGATAATCCTATGAAGGGTTTCTGATTTTTAATTTGTCATTGGAAAGAGGAATAAATGTAAATTTTCATTCAGTATCCATATCAAGTGCTTTTTAATCATCAGTATTTTATAGTAAAAGTAATAATGTTTGAAAGTCAACAGGACCTCATGCTTATGATAGTTGAGATTATTTTAAATGAAAATTATTGTGTTATGATTATAAAAATTATACATGCTTAATGTAAAACATTCAGAAATTATAGAAAGGTACAGAGAGGAAAGTAAAAAAAAAAAATCACCATTCTGTTCAAAGATGACATCACATCTGCTCACAAGATCACTGTCCTATCTTAGGATTTGTCTCCTGATCTGTTCTCACTCTGGCATTCTTGGGTGTACTTCTGCTCACACACGTGCACGCCCTCTCTCCCTTCAAATACAAAAATATGTGCACTTCCTCTTAAAAACTGGGTCATACAATTTTTTTAACTTTGACACTCACTGGCATTTTTTTTATAGTAGATAACATTTTAGTGCCATTGTATGAATATTTATTTAAACGATTCTCTAGCTAGCATTTAGGTAGTATCCTAGAGTTTGGTGTTACAATTAATTATTGTGTGTACTTTTTTGTTCAACATTCAGTTTCCTTTATATATGAGTTGTTAGGAATAGAATTACTGGGTAGAAGGCTGAGTATAGCTTGCATGTTTTTTTGAACTACCAGATTGCTGTCTAGAAAGCTCATGCCATTCTTTTTTTTTTTTTTATTCTTATGTTAATCCCCATACATTACATCATTAGTTTTAGATGTAGTGTTCCATGATTCATTGTTTGTGCATAACACCCCGTGCTCCATGCAGAATGTGCCCTCCTCAATACCCACCACCAGGCTAACCCATCCTCCCACCCCCCTCCCCTCTAGAACCCTCAGTTTGTTTTTCAGAGTCCATCGTCTCTCCTGGTTCGTCTACCCCTCCGATTTCCCCCGCTTCATTCTTCCCCTCCCGCTACCTTCTTCTTCTTCTTTTTTTTTTTTTCTTAACATATATTGCATTATTTGTTTCAGAGGTACAGATCTGAGATTCAACAGTCTTGCACAATTCACAGCGCTTACCAGAGCACATACCCTCCCCAGTGTCTATCACCCAGTCACCCCATCTCTCCCACCCCACCCCCCACTCCAGCAACCCTCAGTTTGTTTCCTGAGATTAAGAATTCCTCATATCAGTGAGATCATATGATACATGTCTTTCTCTGTTTGACTTATTTCGCTCAACATAGTACCCTCCAGTTCCATCCACGTCGTTGCAAATGGCAAGATCTCATTCCTTTTGATGGCTGCATAATATTCCATTGTATATATATATACCACATCTTCTTTATCCATTCATCTGTCGATGGACATCTTGGCTCTTTCCACAGTTTGGCTATTGTGGACATTGCTGCTATAAACATCGGGGTGCATGTAAGCTCATGCCATTCTATACTCTCAAGAATAGTGTTTTTTTTAAGAATAGGGATTTATTTATTTGTTTGTTTGTTTGAGAGTGCATGTGCACACACATGCATGAGTGTGAGGGCATGAGCAGGGAAGGGGAGGGGCAGAGGGAGAGGGAGGAAGAGAATCCTAAGCCGATTCCACACTGAGCATGGGGCCTGACCAGGGAGCCTGAACAGGGGGCGGGGGGCTCGATCTCTGACTGTGATAATGACCAGAACCAAAATCAAGAGTGAGATGCTTAATGGACTGAGCCATCCAGGCGCCCCAAGAATAGTGTTTTAATGTTTTGTTTCTTTGTATGCTCTCTGATGCTGGGTGTGATTAATCTTTATAATTTTTTTTTTGTATTTTTGCCAGTCCTGTAGTTTAAGAAAATGTCTTACTTGAATTTGTGTTCCTTTGATTATTAATGACAAATTTTTTTCAAGTATATTTACTAGTCATTTGCATTTTTTCTGTTGATTGTCCATTTGTATTGTTAACCCATTTTCCTGTTGGTCATTGTCTTTTCTTCCTTTTTTTAAATTTCAAGATCTCTTCATAATATAAGGATATGGATTTTTACTTGTCATTCATACTGTCCATATTGTGCCATTTAAAAACTTTTGCTATTTTGGGGAGTTTGTTTTAGGGACATTTTGGCGTGTAAATATATCACTTTTTTTTTCCATTTGGTACCCTCACATTATAATATGACCATTATAACCCATAACGTCTCAGTAGATGGATTAAAGATTAGATGTTTAAGAAAAGGAAGGTACTTTTCAGATGGGAAACCATTTTGCAGGTGAGGAAGGTGATGGACTGCTCATGTTAATTAGATATGTTTGCTGTGATTACAGTTTCAGTAGCTGTGTATAAAAATAGAGATTGTGTGAGAGAGATACTTTGATATAGTTGAAAGACTCACTTTAAAGCCAGATAGCCCTGACTTTGTTTTTAATTTGACAAGTATTTGTCACATGCCTGTTATACTTTAAACATTCATAATAGATTTTCCACTTACTAGTTGTGTGACCATGAGCAAGTTACTTAAAGTATTGAATTTCTTGACTCATTTTATTTATTTGTAAAAGAAGGATGATACCTACCTTGTTGAATTATTATAGGGGTTAGTTATGGTTTACCTAGCAACACCTGACATATAATTAGGCAACAATAAACCATAGTTATTATTAGTGACGTTATTTTTCATAGTAAAACAATGCAATGTAGTATCAGCTCATTATGAAAATATTATCATTGCTGTGGTAGTAATTTAGCATATGGGATAATTAACTATGATTATTATAATTTTATTAATAGGATGGAGCCTAGCTAGGTTGACTATACTTAGGATCCTGTCAGATAAATAATATATTTATATAGCATTTTAGTTTTCAAAGTTCCTTCTCATTTCTTGTCTTACTTGTCCTGTACGGTCTTACTATAGGATAGGCAGGGCCCATATAATTTTTCATTTTATAATTGAGGAGCTGAGGCTTTGAGAGAATGATTGAGTTGTCCCAGGTCATGTGGCTTGTAAGTGATTAATTAGGTTTATATTTTCCTTCTACCCATAATTAAGATTCTCTGTGAACCCAGATTGACCCTCAGTGTGGGAAGGAACAGAGAATGGAATCTGACTATAACTGCCCTGTTTTCCTTTAGCTTAGCCATTTTGTAGTTTCTTGTTGCTTCTCTTCCAGTCACCTGGACATTGGCCTTGATGTTTTAGGTGTCTATTGCTTTGATGGCAGTTACAGTGAGCCACACCTCTGGACATTCACACGCTTGCAAAGTCCCTTCCTTTCATTCTGGACGGAACCTGTAGCTTACTTTAACCAAGAGAATGTGACAGAATTAAAGTTTTTCCAGGTCTGGATGCAAGCCTTAAGAAGGCCATGTAGCTTTTGCGTTTGGGTTTTTGGGACACCTGACCCATCATGGGATCTGTCTGGTTACCATCCTAGACAGACTGTGGAAAAGAGGCCACGTGGAGAGAGAGGCCCAGAGATGACACAGAGAGAGAAGCCCAGTCCTGCCAGTATTCTAGCTGAGCCCAGTTCCTGCTTGCCAGCTGGAAGCCGTCCTATGAGTGATCACCAGCAAGATGAGCAGAAGAACTGCCTCGCTGAGCCCAACCCAAATTGCAGTTATGAGCAAATAAAGTGGCTGTTTTTTTGAGCAGTAGGTTTTGGGGTGGTTTGTTAAACAGCAATAAAAAAAACAAAAGAAAGGGTGCCTGGCTGGCTCAGTTGGTAGGGCAGGTGACTCTTTGACCTTGGGGTTGCAGGTTTGAGCCCCACTTTGGGTGCAGAGATTACTTAAACATGAAATCTGAAAGAAAAGCAAAAGAAATAAAAGAATATTCTTGAAAATAAAAGTTTTTGCTAAAGTTTGTTTACTTTTTTTGACCGATTGTGATGGTTTTGGACTTTCCCTGGCTTGCCAATAGCAGTGCTAGAGATAATAGTGATGAATAACTACTTCCTTTCAAGAAGCTCCTCTTACTCTATCTTAATGACGTGGGTCTGGCTGATACTCGGTGATTCTCAGGTGAACCTGATTTCTGTGTGCTGAGTTCCTCCAGAGAAATCTCAGGAGATAAGGTTGCTTCCTGTGTTCAGGTCTCTGAGTCCTCTGAGTCCTCTTTGCTGTTGCATGTCCTACTCCCACTCTCTGGCGCTTTTGATCCTTGTCGGAACCGAATTGGATTTGGCCTAGGTCAGTGGAGCAAGACAGGATGGAATAGCCTTTCTTCCTCCCTTGAACTTGTTCCTGTTCTTCAGAAAAGACTCAGGAGGCCTTTTGGGGCCAAGAGGGGCTAAGACCGGTAGCCACCTTTAGTTTCGATCCTGCACCTACTACTCAACCAGAGAAACATCCTACAGTGAGGTGCTGCTCATACAGTTTATGTATCCCTCTCACACATCAGTTTCTCTCCTATTTATTGCAATATACATTTTTCCCCCAGAAGTTTCCACTAGATACAAGAATCAGTGACCTAAAACTGTACAATTTTTTAAACATTTCTTTTTGGTTAAAATGCTTTTTTGTGTCTTACATAAAAATAGGTTTAAAATAATGCAGAGCTTGATTGGCTTCCAAATTGGTTGGAGTAAGGGCCTCTGAGCCCTTGCTCTCCCCCCTACAACAGCAACAACATGGGCAAAACACCTAAAATCAGCTATTTCAGAATTCTGGCAATTAACTAAAGCCAGCGAATGAACTGAAAATCATCTGCCTGAGAGAAAAAAATACAGAAACCTGGAAGACAGTGAGTGGGGCCTGAGACATTTTAGCTCGTGCTTGCTTCCATCTTTCCTCCTCCCCCAGCTTGGCAGTATAGCAAAAGCTGGTAGCCTTGCCCACCACGGAGAGGGATCCGACCACTTCTGGAGACCCATTGAAAGCACCATCCCCAGAGCACAGTTAATATTTGGTCCAAACTTGTGGCTCCCTGGGAGAACTCTATTCTCAGAGAGTGGTTGGCTATTTGATTTGACTCAGCGCTCCGCTCAGTTGGGGGAAGGAAAAGCCCCCAGGGCTTTGCTGAAACAACAGCCGAATGTTGGCAGCATCTGCACTCCTTGAGGCTTTTGTTTCAATTGAGGCAAACCAGAGCCTGGCCAGGAATTCAAAAGGAAATCCTGGAGAATTAGCCAACCATAGGGAACTCTGAAAAAACCCCATCATATTCCTGGATCTCTAAAAGGCTGCGCTATGTGCAATGCTATGCACATTTCTAGGAGAGACCTGGGAGAGCGGGGGGGGTCCCCTCTGATTTTGAGGCTCTGAGGAATCAGGAAGTGGAAGCGAGGGCTGTCTTATCTGCTCCCTGGAGTCTGAAGGTGTGACTTCTCACAAGGATGCCTTTGGCAAAGGGTAGAAGACATTCAGGCAGGGCGTTTAAGGAAATCTTCTGACTAACCAGTGGCTGACCATTAAATTATACAGATATAGGTGTGACTCCTAGGAAGACAGGCTTAAAAAATAAAAACAAGAACTTAAAAAAAAAGTCTAGCAGAAAACTCCATGGCCACGTGCTTTAGGGAATATAGAATCTGCAGAATTAGTTCATTAAAGTGCTCAACTAGCAGCACCCAAAAGAAGAAGAACAACAAAACCAGTGATAAAAAAAAAATCTTGGCAGGGGACGCCAGATTAACCTCAGTCGGTTAAGCATCTGCCTTTGGCTCAGGTCATGATCCCGGGGTCCTGGATCGAGTCCCACATTGGGCTCCCTGCTCAGCAGGGAGTCTGCTTCTCCCTCTGTCCCTCCTCCCTCCTTGTGCTCTCTTTCTCTTTCTGTCAAATAAAGAAATAAAATCTTAAAAAAAAAAAAATCTTGGCAGGGCAATGTGGAGGATTCTGGTACCAGAGTTGTTAAAATATCTAAAATGTCCAGTTTTTAATAAATTATGAGACATGTAAGAAATGGGAAAGTGTGCCGTATATGCAGGAAAAAAAAAAAAAAAGAAAAAACCAGCCATTAGAAAAATGTCCCTGTGGGAGCCCAGATATGGACTTCGTAGACACCTACTTTGAGCTATTATAAATATGTTGAAAGAACTAAATGAAACCACGTCTGAAGAATTAGAGGAATGTGTGAGAATGGTATCTTACCAAAAGACTATCAGTAAACCTAGAAATTACTTAAAAAGAACCATATAGAAATTCTGGAGTTTAAAAGTATGATAACTGGAATGAGAAATTCACTGGAGGAGCTCAAGAGCAGATATGAGTTGGCAGAAGAATTAGTCACCTTAAAGGTGGCTCAATAAAGATTATCTTGTATGGGGAGTAGAATGACAATAAAAATGAACAGAGCTTCAGGAGTCCTGTGGGTCACCATCAAGGGTACCAACGTATGCATAATGGGAGGACAAGGAGAAGAACAAAAGAAAGAGGCAGGAAGAATATATAAAGAAATAATGGGAGAAAACTTTCCAAGCTTGGTGAAAAATATTAATCTGCACATTGAAGAAATTCCATGTACTCCAAACCCAAAGTGATCCACACTTAGATACATTGTAGTCCCATTTACAAAAGTGAAAGAGAAATCTTGAAAGCAGCAAGAGAAAAGTAAAACTTGTCATAAAAGGGATCCTCAGTAAGATGAGTAGCTGACTTCTTATCAGAAACCATGGAGGCTAGAAGACATTTTCAAAGTGTTGAAAGTAAGACTCAATAATTAGGAATTCTGTGTCTAGTTAGTCTTTAAAGATGGCAGGAGAAATGAAGACATTAAACCAACCACCACCACCAGTAACAAAAACAACAAACCAAATCAAACAAAACAAAAACCTGGAGAATTTCTTGTCCTGGCAGACCTGTCCTACAAGAAATATTAAGGGGAGTTCCCCTTCAGGTTGAAATGGAAGAACAGACAGTAAACTAGAAACAACTAGACAGTAAACTATAGTCCACATGAAGAAGTAAAGAGCATTGATAAAGGTAACTACATAGTTTTTATGAAAGACATATATAGGAAAATACACATAAATGCATTTGTCTTTATAATTTTTTCTCTTTTAAAAGATAACTACACATGACAATAATAATAAAACTGTATTGAGGGGCTTATAACATATAAAGAGGTGGTTTGCTTGGCAATAATAGTAAAAAGGAAGGGAAGAAAATGGAAGGATATTAGAGGAAAGTTTTTAATTATTCTTGAAATGAAGTTAGTGTTAATCCAGATTAGAATGTTTCAAGTTAAAATGATCCATGTATTTTCCAGGGCAATCACTAAGAAAATAACTCAAAAAGGATAGTGAAAGAAAGAACAAGGGGATGCAAAAGGCACACTAGAAAATATTTAACACCAAAGGAGGCAGGAATTGAGAGATTTACTGAGCTCCAATATACCCCTGTAGAATAGAGGTTATAGTGTAACTTCCATGTTAAATAATGTATTCATGTAATCTTTAAGGAAATGTTACCAACAGAGCATATCGGTTCATGGATCCTTTTACGGGGCTTGATTTTGTGATACCACCAGACATCATTTATCAATAGATTTTTAAAATATGGTATAAGGAAAATGCACCAAAGTGAAGTCAGTGTGAAGTGATTCCATTAACCCTTGGTTCTCAAGTTGTAGCTTTGTTTCCCTGGAGATGAAACAGCAGTATATGGAAATGAGAGAGACCCTTTATTTTGTTACTGAAAGCTTGGGTATGGAAAATTGAGTCCTTTTCCTTCCTCTAAATGTGGAAAAGAAAAGATGAGCAAAGGGCTCTGGAGAGCAGAGTAGATGCTGGGGAAAATGCATCTGGAGATAAATGCACATAGGAAAGCACTGTTGAATGGAGAAATGTTCTGGGCAGAATATTTCAGAAGCCTTGAGAGGTATTTCTATCTCCGTTTTCTGTATATTGTTGAGTCTGTTCTCCATGGGTGCCCAGCTCCATGGAGATCTGACCTCATCACAAGCATTGTTCATTGCAGTGTAGAGCTGCCACAATTCTATTACACATGCCTTCAGAAAATAAAACCGATGTTTAGCTTTATGGTATGAAGACAGTTTAATTATATCAAATAATACATGTAATTTCCTTATTATAGGAAAAGTGATGAAATTGAATTTTCTTACTGCTGGTTTAAACAATCATTTAAAAATGAAATTCTCAATCTGTTTTCAGTCCCAGCACAGTTGAAGAATATAGCACAGTGGCATCTGTAATAATGGCTCACTCAACTGGGAACATCTCTCTGGGTGGGAATAAGTAATACTTTTAAAGACCTCCCAGTAATTCCCATGTGGCAGGCCTCCTTTCCATTACAAATAACACATTTAAGTCATAGATTCCTTGAATCTTATAGAAATCAGTGTTACTAAGAGATTACAAGGATTAAAATCGAATCTACTCTTGTGAGACTCTTTTGTTTTCTTAAGCAAGTTATATTGAACATTTCTAATACTTTTTTCTAGTACCTTTTTTGAGACATTTTTATTCTTAGTTTTTAAAAATCATATCAGCTGTTTTTAAGTGTGCAGTTCAGTAGTCTTAGCTGTATGCCCATTGTTGTACACCTGACCTCTAGAATTTTTCATCTTGTAAAACTGAAACTCTATACCACTGAAGATTACCTCCCCCCTTTTTTTTCTTCCCCTCAGCCTCTGATACCACTATTCTACTTTGTTTCTTAGAGTTTGACAATTTTAGATATCTCATATAAGTGGAATCATTCAGTATTTGGTTTTTTGTGACTGTCTTGTTTCACTTAGCATAATGTCCTCAGGGTTTATCCAGGTTGTAGCATTTGACAGGATTTCTTTCTTTTTTAAGAGTGAATAATGTTTCATTGTATATGTATACCATGTTTTCTTTATCCATTCATCCATTGATGGGCACTTAGGTTGCTTCCACCTTTTGGCTATTGTGAATAATGTTGCAATGAACATGGGGGAGCAACTATCTCTTTGAGATTCTGTTTTCAACTTTCTTGGATCTACATCCAGAAGTGGGATTGCTTGATTGTATATATGCTAAGTCTGTTTTTAATTTTTTGAGGAACTTCCGTACTGTTTTTCATAATGGCTACACTATTTTACATTCCTACAAACAGTTTACAAGCATTTCAATTTCTCTATATCCTAGCCAACACTTGTTATTTTCTGTTTTTGTATTTTTTGTTTTTCTCTCTTCTCTTCTCTTTTCTTTCTTTTCTTTTCTTTTTTCCTTCCTTCCTTCCTAACAATGGCCATTCTAATCATTCCTAGGTTCTTCCTGCAAGTCCTCTTTACTTCTGGAATTCATACGATACCACATGAACATATTGCCACCTTATAAGACAGAGTTAAGCTGCCCCCCCCCTTTTTTTTTGTCTTTACCTCTAGTTTCTAAAATTATAAACTTGACAAGTTTAGGGATTACTGTCACTGGATGGCTTTGGTCTTATTTCCAAGAAGTCCATAAATGTTACATCGGTAGATGCATTACTTTGATGTGTAACTAATGTGCTTCTTTGACTCTGAACATTGGTTGTCTCAATATCACTTGCCCTGCTGCATCTGCTTTGAATCTTTCTGTCATCCATTCTCCACAGATTTCTTGCCTAAGTGGAGTTGTATTGCCAAAAGCTTTGCTTCAGTGCTGGTAGACCAGCTACCTTCCAGTGCCCTATATTTGATGATCCTGTCTAGACCTTTAATAGTAAGTACAGATTATAGATGATGTCTATGATTATGTTCAAGGCAACAGATATAATGCTTATAATCTTATCTAGTCCTTACAGCTGTATCAGTGTGAGCATTTTATGTTTTACAGATGTTTAGATTGATTAGGACTCCAGTGTTGTTTCTAACCTGCCTTTGATTCTTCCAAAAATTATACTGTGTTGTTGTAAGATTGGGCGCGGTGGGGAGGGAAACACATTGAATTTGGGGGCAGATCTGTATTCGAGTCTTGACACTGCTGCTTGGCTGAATTACACCTTTGGATATGTTTCTTTTCCTCTCTGAGTCAGAAATCTCCTCTGTAAATTGGATCGTGATCCTTAACCTGTTATTTTAAAGGTGTTAACCTTAAAAATAACGCCACCAGTTATTTTACCAGCAAAAATGGGTTTATTTGGGACTAGCAGCGAATTGCAACCTGGAAGGTACAAGCTATGGCAGAACCATTGGCAAGTCTGGAGAACAAAGGAGAGGTACGTTCTTTTATAGAGGGAAGGGGCAGTTGGGAGGGCTGGTACAAACAGAATGCCCACTGCAGTAAACTGGGACTTCCAGGTAACCTGGTTTCTCATTGGCTGGTCGTGGCTTCTCATTGGCTGGGTTGTGCATGTCTCTCATTGGCTCCACTCTTGCCAGGGCAGGAAGATGCTTTCCTCCCACTAGAATAGTAGTTTGTCTGTAGGGTCTGGTCTCTTCCTGCTGGATTTGCAACTGAAGAGGAGTGGTAGGGCCTGATAGCTACCCCTGCTGACCTCCCAACTCCATTCTAAATGAGGTGTCCTTTAGTTAATTTTCACAAAGGATTCATCGATACTGTGAGCTTGTGTTTTTAGGAAGTCTTAACCAAGGAGGCTATCACGTTAGGATTTCCCTCTTGCAGCGAAGGTGAAAGCATTTTCATACTCCTGTGGCACTTAAATGGCCCATATCCGAATCAGACCCTAAGGGAGTGGTGCTCAGGCATCTGTTTTCATAAGGCCTCCACTCTGAAGTTTGAGAACCACCATTCTATATTTTAGAATTCCCCTATTTTTCTATTTCTTTTACCTATTTTAACAGCAATGTTTGTAGTGACTTGCCTTTAAGTTTTTCCTAAGCTTCTGATTTAGTTTTTGAGGATAGACTCCTGTTTATTTTTACTCTCATTGCTGATCTATTATTTAATTAGATTAGCTAATTACACTAACAATAAAACTCCCCTAATGAGGTTTTGGAACAAATACTACTGGCGTTGGGAGTACATACAACTCAACTCTTGGGAGCAGAACTATGAGGGACACTCCAGAGAGTAGTCTGTTTTCAGCATGCCCTGGGTATCTTTCATTGTGGCTGGCAAGGAAATGGAGAGCATGGTTTCATACAGCAAGTTGGGTCAATGAAGGTTGGTCAAGAGAGCTTCTCGTATATGTTTTTCTATATAGGCTCATAGATTTCTCTGATCTATTTATCTTTATAGCCCTTAACGCAGTGTGCATATTTTTGACTTTTGTTGGCTTGTAAGTAGTTCTTTTTGCTAGACATTGGAACTTGAAATTTGTTTTTAAAAACCTCCCACATGTTTTAGGTCAATATTATGAAGAAAATAGAGATCCCACTCAGCGGTTCATAGGGAAGATGTGTGCCTATTATGGTTTACACCAAATAGGGAACTGCGTAGCAGCTGATACTTGAGTTGAAAACAGATGGATATGTTCTTTCCTAGCCTAATACATATAGCTTTTGGTCCAGCTTAGAGTGCCTCCTTTGATTATGGGGAAATAGTCATATGTGGGAATAAGTCAATTCAACACATCATGATGGCCATTTGTACTAAAGTGCAAGGGAAATATTTGCCCACCATGGAGATACTTTAGGGGTTACATAAATTGATCTGGAATCTGACCTGCTGAATTGAAAACATTGGTCTTTGGCAACATTCCTGATGGAAGTTTGATTGAGCTGCTTTTTTAAATGTATGTTTAAATTATTTGTTCATCTCAGAAAGGGACAAGGCCTAAATAGCCTGTCTAAATCAACTCTGGATCATCTTGTTACTGCGATTTGTAGGGTCATAGTACGGCTATGAGACATTAATAGAAGACTACCTAACCCAAAGAAAATAACTATTGTGTAATAGTATCAGGATACTCTAACAGGTGTCCAGTTCCACTGAATATGTTTATATATGGATTTGATATTGGTTAGCATTCATTTTTCAGTGACACAGCCGTCCAGTCGTTCCACCGAGAAAGTAGTAGCTGCTATAAACTTGATTTTAAAAAGTAATGAATATTGCTTAAATGCTTAAGATAGAGTGAAGCCTTTGTTAGGATTAGGATCTCAGTCCACATATCTGATACGCAGAGCATAAATTACGAGTCTGTCTTTAAATTCCACTTTGCCGTCTAGAGAAGCGTTTATAAAAGTAATGAAAATTATAATTTCACACAAAACCGAAGAAAAATGAGATCAAAAAATTACACAGAAAATAATAATTATTGAATAAGTTTTGAATGGTAACTACAAGCTAGGAATATATATGTAACGTCATGTTACCATTTATATAACATTCCTTGATAGTGTTACTGTCTAGATTTTATAGATGGGAAAAATGGATTAAGAAAGCTGATGACTTGCCCAAGGTCATTTGACTGGTGGGTGGTGGAGCTGGGATTTGAACTGTGGTCTGTTTAACGCCAAGGCCCAGGCTTTTAAATACTACTTTACACCTTAATATCCGGTGCTTTAATATTCCTGGCCTGCTTTCAAAAACTTCTCTCTTCCTGTCAATTCCAGAGATAACATTCAATAACTTGACAACAGTGACCTTTCTAAACAAATAAAGAGTGCTACAGAACCAGATGGCCCAAGATTATATTTTATTTTTCTGGCTCAAAATAAATTGCTTGCTCTAAGATTGATAAAGTCCAAAAAAGACCCTCTGTGTCCCGGGACTTCATCAGGCCACATGGCCAGCCAGTGCCCTTTATCATGAGCCAGTCACAAGTACAGAGCCTTATGTCTTCATACTCTAATTTAGATTAGGGCCTAATGAAAGGGCAAGAAGCTGCTTTGCTAAATGAGATCATTCTGGCCTTCAGTATTGGCAGTGTGTTTTGGTAGAGAGATGCTGAGGACTTAAAGACAGAGGCATACCACTGTCTGTCCTATTAAGTGGATGTCCATCAAGAGAAGGCTGATTTCTAACTTAGCAAGCTCCCAAATTAGGCATCTTTTCTTCAAGTAGAATTTTTCTAATAATTAGAAGTTTTAATCTTGAACATTCAAAATCCGAGTGGGGATCTTTTTGACCATCTAAGACAAATATGTTAGAAAATAAAAATTCTGTACTGGAAGCATAAGTTACTGTATCACACATAAACAGTGCCTTGACGAGCTCAATTATACTCTGTGAAGTTCAGGTTTAGAGAGACCAGAATACACAGGGTGGTCATAGAAAGGCTTCAGGGATACATTTCAAAGAGCCAACAGTAACAGAAGAAAACAGTGGACTCGGAGTCAGGAGGCCTGTGTTTTAGACTTGGCTTTTCCGTACTTTGTAAGGATCCTTGACCAAGTCATTTAAGTTCTCTGGGTCTCAGTTTTCTCCTTTGTAAAATGAGGCCAGAATTGTATTACCTGCCTTATTTCATTACAGGGTTGTTCTGAGAACCAAATGAGGGAGCATGTGACAAAGTCACGTTGATGTACAAGTGAATGCCGTGGTTATGGTGGCATCTTGTACATGATGGTAGCTGTCCTGACTTGTGAGCAGGACAGATCTGCACTTGGCATTGCTCTGTGATGGAGTAGTTTGCTGATTTGGGAATTATAATTTGAACAGATTTCAGAAAATTAGAAAAGTTGTAGCCAGAGGCTTCATATCTGTTCCCAAATGTCTTAGCAAGATAAATAACCCAAAGAATATTAGAATGTTGGTGCTAACGGGACCCTTGAAGATCATCCTGCCCTCCTTATTTTAAGACAGAGGGCATCCTCCTAATCATATTTTTGTCATTTCTGCCATATTTATGTGCATACAGACTAGCACTGTCATTAGCATCATTAATTGTAAAGAATGTCAACCGTGTCTCAATCTTGATAGACACAGATTTCTAAAAATGAAAAGCGAGAGAATTCTGCTTGGAGATAGTATCATGTAGTGAAAAGAGCCTGGGCTTTGGTGTCAAAAGTTGGGATGCAGTCTTGATTCTGTCCCTTACTAGTTTTGGGACAGTGGGAAATATACTTAGTGTTCGGTACGGTGTACCTACTTAACTGTACTTCTTTAACTGCCACGCAGGCCATGTCTATATCTACACCTTAACCGTTTTCACAGGTGGTTCTTGGGACCTGAGATGAGTTGGCCTTTTATATTTTTTATACTAACGGTTCTTAACCTTTTCTCCCCATCTCCAGCAAAGAGTGATTCCGTAGGATTGCAGCGAGGAGTTGTGGCAAATCAGAATCTTGGAGTTGCGAGTCAGGTGTAGTTAGAAAAGGCTTCCCTTTGATGCTGGTTTAGGGACTTACATATGGAGTTGTTATTTTTAAAACTATAATTGTGTTGGGCCATTTGTCAAATTTTTGTCTCACATTATTGAGTTTCCATTTATCTGTGTTGGTTTTGCTTCTATTGGGGTTACATGTGTTTAGAATGCATTAGAAAGCTAAATGGGCAGTTTTTAAAATATGAAATCATGAAATACTATTAAGTATACTCCTGTGAGAAGGTCTCTTCTAAAGAAAAGAGCAGAAAATAATGTTTTATCATGGAAAACTCAGTAAGAGCAAACGTGGAGGATATTTACATTCCTAATCAAGAATAATGACTGTTGTGTACTTTTCAGAGCACAATGTTAGATTATTCCATAGTTTATATATTGATGATAATAGATTTGTTTTTCTTTGACTTACTAAGAATATTCTTTGAGTTCTTATTTGGTATCCTAGAAATATACAAGTTCATCCTTAAATCTGAAAAATGAAAATTCAAAACCAACTAGTTACTACTTCTAGATTCTAATGGGACTGGATCAGAGAAAGAAAGCTCAATAAATAAAGAGAATAATCTACAAACCAGAAGCCCATGATTCAGTGTGAATTTTCTGTCACTTATCAGCATTTCAACTGTGGACTGTGTTTCTCTCTCTCTCTCTCTCTCTCTCTCTCTCTCTCTCGTTAATTAAATAAATGGACAGAATTGCTCCCTTGATCCTCTGTGACATAATTTCATTGTAACCAGTAGTATGTGGGCTTTCATGAAGTAGACTTTTCTTCATATGAATTTGTGTGGAGAGGCTTTACATCTGTCTAAATTTGGACTATACTAATTAGAGAATGGGTATTACAAAAAACTGGCAGTCAGTTTTTTGAAATATTAGTTTGGTTGTGAGAAGGCATGCCAATGTGTGGCTTTACATTTTTTCCACTTGTTTTTACATTGTCCTTCAGAACGTTTAGTATTTTGTAATGAAATTATGTTTTTGTGCAAAAAGAAAACAGTCGGGCAAAAACATGAGAAATGTTTTCAGTTGTCCAAGGCTAATGTTTGATTTAAATAGGTCTGGGTCTTCATGGTTGACAGCTACAGATAATTAGCTTTTTCTTCCTTAACAAAGAAAGCAAATGGAGCTGCAAGACATTCATTGCCTCTTCTGTCATCATCATAATACTGTATGTATTTAACTTGTGCCGTTCCTTAAATTGATTTAGTGCTAAGCTGCCTACATTACATGTAATAGGAGTGACAGGTGAAAGCGGCAGCACATATTTGCGTGGCAAACGCGAACAATGATTGACAGCAAAGTTCCTCTCTACAAGAAATAGCAGTGTTTGGAGCTCAAAACGGGCCAGATGCATATTTCTTAAAATTGTAGAGCAGGTTCACCAAATGAATTCTTTTTTTTTTTTTTTTTAAAGATTTTATTTATTTATTTGACAGAGAGAGACACAGCGAGAGAGGGGACACAAGCAGGGGGAGTGGGAAAGGGAGAGGCAGGCTTCCCACCAAGCAGGATGCAGGGCTCGATCCCAGGACCCTGGGACCGTGACCTGAGCCGAAGGCAGACGCTTAACGACTGAGCCACCCAGGCGCCCCACACCAAATGAATTCTAAAAAATTGGTTGCCACTTGGTGTATTTGAGTGTTTATGTTCTTGGCTTTGGGTCAGGGACACCAACGGACAGAATTTCACCTGACTGTCAGAGGAGGGGATTCCTTTTAAGCATATTAATATTTGTAATTTAAGACTGAGACTTTCAAACTGTAGATCAGATTACAACTTTGCACCCAGTAGCTGAAAATCTCCTTCAGCTGTAACCAAGTCACCTTATTTGAAGAAGCCAAATGATACATCTATTCGAAGGAGGATTTAAAGACTATAAATCGAGGTATGCTTAAGTGAAAATACCATTTTCACATCTCTGAAGTTTCATCTCTGGAAAGGTAGTCCTATAGGGCTTGATGGTTTCTTTTGGTCAGAGTGGCTAAGTGTGATCCTCTTTCAAAAGTGCTCAAAATACTCTGCATTTTCTTTGTTCCTCTGACACATGCCCAGAAGCTGTGGTTGAAAAGACTCTTGGTGACTGCTCTATGATGAGCTCCAAATGCTGGTCTTCATCTTATACCAGGCAAATGCTTTTTTGTTTGGGTGACACCTCCCGCCGTGTCTGTGGGGGTCGAGGGGGAGCCCTACGTGTTCTTGTACATGGGCAGCCTCTACTGGCCATTGCAAAGAGTAGCACTGACCTCTGTGTTTTTCACTCAAGCCTGGATATGATTTTATTTGGGCTCACCTCTTCCTTCCTTGGTCCTAACCCTCTTTGTTATCCCCTTTTAAAGACTACTTTATCTGTTGGATATTGATTTATAGCTATTGAAGAGCTACTAGTCCAATGTCCTTGCCAATTAACTAATATCATAGATGAATTTGTTAGAATCTTGGGAGAAGTTAAAAAAGGAACCTTGCCCTGAGAAATAATTTCCATGTAAGTGGTAAGATGGATTTCATCTTTTAATAGATTTTAAAACACTGTCTTAGTTCCATACCTTGGGCATTTCCTTGTGATTGGCAAATAACCTCGATCCCCTGAAAGAAAGCCTTGATTCAAGGATAGATTTAATTAAAGAGATATTTATTAAATCTTTAGATTTAGGTGTACCAACTATCTTAGAGGTTTCTAGAAAGTGGGTGGGTATAAACTCTTATTGGGCTTTATGAATATGGATACCTTTGGGAGTTGGTGGAGGGTCTAGATTTTTTTAAGTATACACAATTAAAAATATCTGTAAATAAAATATCCAGGCAGTAAACCTTGGGTTATTTTGGCTTAAGGAGTTGAGACTCATGTAATATTTGACCTAATATCTTTGTTTGGGCATCATTTGACCACAGTAGTTAATTTCCACTACAAAATAGATCCACTTGTTGACATTTCAATTTTATCAATCGCTCTACTGGTCTCCTAGGTATCATTGAGTCTGTTGGCATTTTCAAACAAGAAATGTAGTTGAATCTTTTCGTACAGTCCCATGAATGATGAATTTCATTCCTTTTGTTTCCACTGCCCCTGGATTATCATAGGACAGTACTGGTACATCTCCTTGTTTCCATGTTCTTTGCCTCCTAATTCAACCCGTATAGCATGACCATGTGTATTTTGACTAAAACATTGCTTTTATCAAATCACATTTTTATTTATTTTATTTTTTTAAGTGGGCTCTATGCCCAGTGTGGGGCTCAAACTCACAACCCTGAGATTGAGAGTCGCATGCTCTACTGACTGAGCCAGCCAGATGCCCCTCACATCACACTATTTAAAAAAAAAAAAAAAAGATTTATTGTTTTCTTGAGTAGAAGAGCTGAGTGGTATAGAGGATAGACAAAGAAAAGAACAGTGCGCTTTTTTGCCCTGGCTCTGTTTCTGGCTGTAAAATGGACCTTCCTAGGCCTCTTTTTCTCCATTCTATAAAATCATTTGTGGTGAAGATTGGTTGAGATAATGAATGTGAAGTTACCATTGCTTTTACTACTACAGGGTAAAAAGACCAAATTCCTAAGTCTAGAATTTCTTTCCAAACAGCTCCATTTCTATACTATGCCTGGCGTATAATAGGTGTTCTTAGATAATTGAATCCTATCTTTCCCAGCCTTATCTTGTACTTCTCTCTAATCTTCCAGTTCAGGTAAGTAGTCTGTACTTTCTCCACTGAAAATGTTGTTCACATAGCCCAATCTCTCTCAGTCTCACACTCGTTCGTTTTTTTCAAGCTCTTTGTTCAGGAATGGTCAAGTCTCTTATATCTCATTCTCTCCACTTTGCTTTCTTTTCAACCATGGCAATCTTGCAGTCTTTACCCACTCATCACTCAACTTTGGTATATATAGTATCTTGATTATTAATAAAAGTGTCCATTGCGTATGGCTTTTCTTCCATGGTGTATTGTTTTGTTTTGTTTTTTAGTGAGAATAATTTATTTTTTTTAATGTTTTTTTAAAAGTATTTTTATTGTTATGTTAATCCCCATACATTACATCATCAGTTTTAGATGTAGTGTTCCATGATTCATTGTTTGTGCATAACACCCAGTGCTCCATGCAGAACGTGCCCTCCTCAATACCCACCACCAGGCTAACCCATCCTCCCACCCCCCTCCCCTCTAGAACCCTCAGTTTGTTTTTCAGAGTCCATCGTCTCTCGTGGTTCGTCTTCCCTGGTGTATTGTAAGCTCCTGGAATAAAGGAATAATAGCTTTGATTTTGTAGTTACTCTTTGAGGATATATATTTTTTTAAGATATTTATTTATTTATTTATTTGACAGAGAGAGACACAGTGAGAGAGGGAACACAAGCAGGGGGAGTGGGAGAGGGAGAAGCAGGCTTCCCACGGAGCAGGGAGCCCGATGTGGGGCTCGATCCCAGGACCCTGGGATCATGACCTGAGCTGAAGGTAGACGCTTAACGACTGAGCCACTCAGGCGCCGCCCCTCTTTAAGGATGTTTTAATGTGACTTGTAATATGTCCAAGTTGACATATTGATAAGTAATGGTTTATATCGTATTTGCCAGGAGATAAAAGTTTAGAACAAGGATTGGCAGGTTGTTAGACATGAGATACTACGATTCTGACAGACCACTAATATTTTCTGATTTATAGGGTAAAGTCTCCAGACGATCAGGACTTTGGGGGATCTCCCTCTGGAAAAGAATGACCTGCATGTTATTATCAGTTAAAGAGTCTTCTATTTTAATAAAGCATCCTTTAAAATATAGATACCTTCTTTAGTAAGCAGGTCTTCATATTGTAATATAGTTGCCTTGTGAGTATAAATGAAATTTAAAAAAAGGCATAGAAATTGTAACGTTGCGAGAGAGAGACTGGTTTTTTGGGGGTTTTTTTGTTTTGTTTTGTTTTTTGTTTTAGCACTGGCATTTTTATATATTCAAATCAAACAAAGTGCCATTCTTTCTTGGATAGGTAAGGTATCAGAAATTTCCACCAATGTGTATCTTACGTACGTTTGATTGCTATATTTTTTATTTGGCTGTATAGATGTGCAGTTTGCATACAATGTAATTCCCCAGTATAAAGTGTACAGTTTGATGAGTTTTGACAGTTGGGTTTAGTCCTATACCACTGCCACAATCAAGGAACAGAACATTTTCATCACTGCAAGAAATTTGTTCCTGTCCTTTTGTAGTTGATCCTCAACTCCATCCCCTGGCCTCTGGCGACCACAGATCTGCATTGTGTCCATTGCTGTCTTGTCTTTTCTAGAATTTCCTATACAAGGGATCACACAGTATATAGCTTCTGTATCTGGCTTCATTTAGATTGTACCTAAATTCAGACTGTACATGAATCATACAGATTTGTACCTTCTCATTGCTGAGTAGTGGTTCCCTGTATGGCTCTACCGCACTTTGTTGATTCTGTTTACCAATTGATGGGTATTTGGATTGTTTCTAGTTTTTGGCTCTTCTGGAGAAAGCTGTTAAGTACGTTTAGGACAAGTGTTTGGGCATATCTTTTATTACCCTCAGGTAAGTGAGTAGGAGGCTGTGGAGTCCTATGATAAGGGTATGTTTAATTTTATAAGTAGTTGCCAATCTGTTTTCCAAGTAGCTGTGCCATTTTGCATCCCCGTTGGTAGGGTGTAAGGGTTCTAGCTGTCCGTGTCCTTGCAGGTACATGGGATTGACAGTGCTTTTAATTGCAGCTATTGTTCCCGTGACTATGTAGTGGTAACTCATTGTAGTTTTAATTTGTATTTCTCTAAAATGACTAATGATGTTGAGCTTCTTTTCTTATGCTTATTGGCCATTTGCATATTGTTTTTGTTAATGTCCAAACCATTTACCTATTTTTTAAAATCATGTTTGTTTGTTTTCTTTCTCCTTATTTAGTTCCTTTTAGATATATGCATATTCTGGGCATAAATCTCTTATCAGAAATACGTTTTGCAGGGCGCCTGGGTGGCTCAGTCGGTTAAGCGACTGCCTTCGGCTCAGGTCATGATCCTGGAGTCCCGGGATCGAGTCCCGCATCGGGCTCCCTGCTCGGCGGGGAGTCTGCTTCTCCCTCTCCCCCCTCTTGTGCTCTCTCTCTCTCAAATAAATAAATAAATAATCTTTAAAAAAAAGAAATACGTTTTGCAAACTTTTTCCCCACATCTGTGGGCTTGCACCTTCATTTTCTTAAATTTGTCCTTTCAGAGAACAAAAGTCTCACTATGATGAAGTTTGTTTATCAGTTTTTTTCTTGGGTTTTTTTTTGTGGAAGATGAAAAATTTTTGTCTAACGTAATGTCACTTAAATTGTTTCATGTCATCTTCTAGGAGTTTGTCATCTTATTTTTAGGTCTATAATACATTTTGAGTTAATTTTTATATATGGTGTGAGGTAAGTTTCATGTCTTCCCATACGAGTATCCAGTTTTTCCAGCACCATTTGTTGAAAAGACTAATTTTTCCACTGAGTTAACTTGACATCTTTTATTGAAATGGCCATATATGTGTGGGTGTATTTCTGTTCCAGTTTTTTTTTTTTTAAGATTTATTTATGTATTAGAGAGAGAGAGTGCACACGAGCAAGTACGGGGGGGGTGGCAGAGGGAGAGGGAGAGAATCCCAAGTAGACTCCGTGCTGAGTACAAAACCCAACATGGGGCTTGATCTCAAGACCCTGAGAGTTGGGCGCTTGACTGACTGTGACACCCAGGCACCCCTCCAGTTTTTTTAATTATTATCTCTTTGCTAGTACCCTACTGTCCAGATTACTGTAGCCGTATAGTCTTAAAATTAAGTAATGTATAATTTCTACCACTTTGTCTTGTGTTTCAGAGTTGTGGTTATTTTAGATCCTTTGCATTTGCATATAAACTTTAGAATTAGCTTGTCAAAATCCACAAAAGAACTTCCTGGAATTTTGATTGCAATTGTGTTGACTCTATAGATCCAAATTTCACAAAAATTAATATTTTAGTTATATGGGGCATGACAATTCATAAACATGATATATCTCTTTATTAAGTCATCATTAATTTCTCTTACTTACGATTTCTAGTCTTCCAGTTTCCTTCATACAGTTTTTGTTAAGTTTATCACCAAGTATATCATATATTTGATACTATTGTAAATAATTTATGCTGTAAATTTCAGTAGTATTGAAATATGATATGGCTGGTATGAAAATATATTTGACTTTTTATATATTGACCTTATAACCTTGTAATGTTACTAAATGCACTTATTATTCCTAATAGCTTTTTAAAAAATGCCTTAGGATTTTTTGCATAGACAATCAAGTTGTCTGCAAATAAAGATGGTTTTCCTTCTTCTTTTCTGATTTGTTTGCTCTTTATTCATCTTCCTTGCCTTACTGCATGGATTAGGACCTACAGTATTGGATAGAAATGGTAAGAGGATATCCTTGTCCTCTCCCTGATCTTAGAAATACAACATTCTGTCTTTCACCATTAAGTTTACTTTTAGCTGTAGGTTCTTTGTAGATGCCCTTGATCAAGTTGAGGAAATTCCTTTCTATCGCCAGTTTGCTGGTAGTTTTTATTTATGAGTAAATGTTAAATCCAGATGATCCTATGCTTTTTTCCTTTTAGTCTCTTAACCTGGTAAATTACCACGATTGATAATGATGCTTTAATGATAAAGCAACTTTGAATTCTGGGATAAATCCCATTTTGTCATGATTCATGACATATATTTCAATGTCACTAGGTTTGATTTGTTAGCATTTTGTTACAGATATTTTTGTGTGTTTTTCTGAGGAATATTGGTAGTAGTTAAATTCTCTTGTTTTTGTCATTTTAAAAAATCAGGGTAATCTTGGCCTCATAAAATGAGTTAGGGGATGTTTCCCCATCTTTTATTTTTGGGAAGAGCAAACACCAACTACCTTATGATTTGGGAAATACCGACATTCACTTTTGTGACTCTAACAACCTAATTCTTGCTACTGAAATAACAAATATTTAATATAGGATAAAGGGCCTGTTCTTCCTTTCAGATATTCTCCAACTGGTTGTTTGCAACTAAAACCAAAATAAAGCATAAACTAAAATAGCAGGTATGCTCATACAGGTGTTTATAAAACTTGATATGCCATTAAAAATGTAATAACTTTGGATGTGAGCTTAATATCAATAAACCAGATATATGATATATGATAGTATATTTCATAGAGATGTTAATACTTGATAGCGATGTTAATACTTGCATTTATTTTTGTTCATAAAACATTTTGTAAAGTCCCTTCTACATTCTCAGTAAGTCATGCTTTGTTTATACTTCTGCTTCCTAACAGATTTGTCAGTGGTAATTGTTATGTTACAGTGAATTGTTAAAAAACTTTGATCTAGCAAAATATTGTTCTAATTGTACTTCTTCCTAGCAAGAACCTTTTCTTTGAAAGTGCCATAGTTCTTCCGTCATACCTTTTTAGATGAGAAGACTGGTAGATGTATTCCAGTTGCTTAGTCATCACTTTTACTAACTTTACTGAATGACTTTTTACATGCTGGTGTCAAAAACTATTCTGTCTTCACCCAATGCATGTTCTTTGAACTTTAGGATCAGGATGACAAATGCTTTTACTGACTAACACAGTATCTGTTAAAATTGTTTCAGAGGATTGGGAAATTGGATTAGATGAATAAAAATGAACTATAACATTTAATAAAGAAACACAAAACTCAATTTATGTTTTCATGCCATGAAAATAGTTATTCTCTAATGTACTTTCAAGAATATCAAAATATAAACTTTGCTATAAGATTTAAAAACATTTGCTACATATGTCTTGCAATCCAACTCAGACTGTAACTGCCCCCCAGCCCCCAGCTCAGGAGAAACTCTATGCCCTCTAAATCACCTAGCATATATATTTTTTCCTTTGAAGATTTTATTTATTTATTTGACACAGAGAGAGCAACAGAGAGAGAGAAAGAGAGAGAGCAAGCACAAGCAGGGGGAAAAGTAGGCAGGGGAGAAGCAGGCTCCCCGCCGAGCAAGGAGCCTATGTGGGGCTCGATCCCAGGACCCTGGGATCATGACCTGAGCTGAAGGCAGACGCTTAACCCAATGAGCCACCCAGGCGCCCCTCACCTAGCATATTCTGGATTTTGTAACTATTTTACAACCTTTCATAGAATAATGGGATTTCAAAAAACTGCCAGAAAATTTTAAATTATATGAAATAGAATTTCATAAGTTGCTTAAATAGATCCTTTTTTTCTTTTTCCTCTCCTAACAATCATGAACTTGAAATTTCTCTCCTGTGTAAATTTGCTAAATGCTTACCTGGCAGTAAATAACCACCAACATAATGACATAAGATGTAAGAATCAGCAGCTATAAACTAAATCATTAAGCATATTGTTGATACTATGCATGATTATATTTTATGCAGTATTTCACCCCATGAGTTGTATTTACATTTATTTACTATATGGAGTGACATAAAAAGCCGAGTTACAAATGACTTTGTTAAAGGCAGCAGCGGGGACTTGTTGTTGTAACATGTATTTTAAGTGAATATTAGTGAAAGCAAGAAAATTAAAAAAAAAAAATAAGTCTCAGGGATGGGTGTCAGAACTCACTGGGAGATGTCCAATTTTGTAGATTACAATGACCTGTCATTATACAAGAGAAATCATTCTGTGGGAACGTTAGCTACATCAGAGTGAGAATGCAGTAGAAGCATTAGAAGGCATTTGTAGTTTCGTTCTCTCTTGCACGTACCGTAAAAATATATTGCTAGTTAGGAAATTGGTTAAGTGATACCTAAGTATCATCCTTTCTCACTGTAGAAACAGAAGTGTGTATATTTGGAAATGACAACAAAATAGTGAGCAATGTCTTAGAGCTTTTTTGGGTAGTGGACTAGCTACTATTATATTGTAATGTAATTAGCGATACACTGTTTGAAGACTTTATTTTTTAAGCCCCTAATAATCCTCTTAAACTTGGGAGGGTGAGAGGTAAGGCGCTAGCCCTGTGAAATCCTGCTTCAGTTAAGATGTACAGAGAAGGAGATGAATAAGTAACATGAATAAACAACAGCTTTGGTTTATCAGTTTCAAGCTTAATGCTAAGAAGAGTAAAATTGAACATTAAAAGTTGTAATGTTATGTTTTCAAAAGTTTTAAGTGTTTATCATCCTTGATGAATGCATAAGCTAGAGGAAAAATGGGTGGATGTAAGAGTGATAACTGTTTCATTGAACAAGGACTTTTTTTTTCTAAAAGTATTACATTTATGATATGATACTATTAGATTATTTTGTTTCATGCATGTGTCTATTGAGGTATAAGAGTATTTGTGTTTATTTGAAACCACTTAGTCTTTAGTATAAATTGCTGAGATGCTGATTTCATGTGTCTCGTTTTAAGATAATTTGGCATTTTAGAATAATACAATTTCATTTTTAGAGCCCAGCCTAGATTCAGTGTCTTTTCTGAGTACCTGATTGGTAACTTTGAGATTTGCTCAGCCTCTGCCTTCCACGGTCCTGTTTGTCACAGATCCTGTGACAGAACTCGTTTGTGCATTCATATCTAAGTTGGGTTGTAAGCCAGAATAATGACAGAAGGCCAGAGGGATGTCCCGGACCAAGGTCCTTAGATACATAATCATCTTTTAAAAATGAGAATTTCTTATAATAAGGTCTCCTCCCTATTATGTCACTACATAGTTTAAAATCTTGATTATAAAAGCAAAAGATATTTTATAGAGAGGAAAGGAACTAATACCCGTATCTCACTACCCATGGAGAACATAGATTACCTTCTTTAGGTAATAATACTTAAAATATAAAATTGTTTTAGGGTCATTATTGGAAGATGCTCTCTTTTAAAGATGCTCTTCTATCAAAACGTACCTTATCTGAATAGAATGGGTAAGAAGGTGGAAGGATGAGATGGTGAATAATTAAATAGGGGCTGAAATGATACTTTAAGAGAAGATTCAGAGGGAAAAGAATCCTTGTTGCATTACTGAAGCAAAGACTGAGGAGGAAGACAAATGCCTGACCCTCATGAGCCCGTCTATGGAAACATAAGATGCTATAAATAGTGTTCTTGACCATGTCACATATCATTTGAACATATCACTTATAATTTGAAAAATATATTTTGATTCTGGTTGCATTTTGGTTAGCTTTTTGCACCCAAATGAAAAACAGTGTCTTCAGGATAGAGGAAGATCCAGTAAGGGCACCAGTTTTGTGGCTTTAAGTTCTTTATTCTCCAAATTTAATCAGCAGGCTCTGGTCCTGGAACTTTCCAGGTGCGTTTTTCACTTTTCACAGATGTGATTGGGTTAGAAATCATTCCCGTTTATCTGAGTGAGAACCCTTTGGTAACATGCCTTTTGATTCTAAAATAAGTGGATGAAATGTGTTGCATAAATCATGTCACAGCAAACAATTGTCACCTGGCACCAGAACTTGATGAAATTTAAAAATGTTGGCGTATTGCCTGTAGTGTTCAGTTATAGTTCTATAGAAAGTCTGTCCGTACAGATGAAGCAGTAGTTGGTAATGCAAGATTCATCTCTCAAGTGATAGGGCTTGTATGAGTTTATTACAGGGATCCCTGCTCTGAGCTCCCAAGACATACTCAGCGAGGCTTTGTGTTAATTTCTCATTGCTCTCCCTTTGGCGCATTCAGAAGAAAATGGAGCAGACCTTCAGCTTGCAAAACCCTTAGTCTTTATTTAGTCTACCATCTACTGCAGTGCAGGAATGTTTTCAAAAATATTCCTAGAAGATAGTAGCCCAAATTTGGGCCTTAAGATACTGCTTGTATTTTGCGGTGATTGATTCCTTGCCAGACCTTGTCTTCACTTTGACCTGTTACCGAAAGTTCTGCATCCATCCTTGCTTATTGTCAGTTTACTGATACCCAGCCTTTTCTTTCAGAGTGATAAAGGTCTGATCAGCATGTGCACAAAAGAGGCAATGAATCTATGCTCTTTGAATCTAGAAGAAATATAGCTACAGGGCTTTTCCTTCACACTGGGCTAAATTTTCTTTCTAAAAACCACCCACATTCGATTTTGCCATCCCCAGACTTGAAAACTTCTGTCACTTATAGGAAAACTATAAGTTTTTGATGTCTTTGGACTTCAGATGCATACACGCTTAAAAAAAAAATGCTTTGCAGGGAGCCTGCATGGCTCAGTTGGTTAAGCGTCTGCCTTCGGCTCAGGTCATGATCCCAGAGTCCTGGGATCGAGTCCCTCATTGGGCTCCCTGCTCAGCGGGGAGTCGGCTTCTCCCTCTCCCTCTGCCCCTCCCCACCCCATGCTCTCTCTCTAAAATAAATAAATAAATCTTGGAGCACCTGGGTGGCTCAGTCGTTAAGCGTCTTCAGCTCAGGTCATGATCCCAGGGTCCTGGGATCAAGCCCCGCATCGGGCTCCCTGCTCTGCGGGAAGCCTGCTTCTCCCTCTCCCACTCCCCCTGCTTGTGTTCCTGCTCTCGCTGTCTCTCTCTCTGTCAAATAAATAAATAAAATCTTTAAAAAAAAGAATCCTTTGCTTCCCATCTCCCATCCCCATTATGTTCCCTCTCCATAGATAACGATTTTCATATTTTTGATCTTTGTGTATGTCTTGTTAACCATGTAGATTTATTGTGTGTGCACACAAACACTGGATGCACGTGCATTTTAATTTTGCTTTGCTGGTGTTATACTCTAGACATTATTTAGTTTGTCTTCAGCACTGTTTTAAAGATCTGCCATGTCATTGGGTAGACATCTTGATTTCTTCTAACTGCTGCCTAGGATTCTGTAGAAAGTATTTGCTTCATTTTATTTATCGTATGTGTTGGACACCTGGATTACAGGGCCTTTTTATAATTGACTCCATATTTTTGGGCTATCTCTTGTACTCCATACAACTTAAATTCCAGCTACATTAATCAGTCTTGTATGAAGACAGAGTACTTTTTATATTTCCATGGTTTTGTGCAGGCTTTTAATGACTACTTCCTTACTCTGCAAGACTCGACTCCTGTCCTTTCCTTGGTGAAGACTTCAGCAGCTCCTTCACACTTGAGCTAGTTGCTGCGTACTCTGCTCATACAGTACTTCCTCTCATCTTGGTAATCTAGAAACCGATATTTCTGCCTAAAAGTCGATTTCTGCTCTGGATTTTTTGAAGGCAGGGACCAAATCTTAGGTATCTTTGTGTCCTTTGCTTTAGTGTGGTGAATTGCATCCATTTGGCAAGCAGTAAAACACTAATTGAATAAATGAAATGTGTGTAGGTTCTCTAAAGTGAAATACTTCCCATATGAGCACAGATGATTCTCATTACGTAAGGAGAGGTTGGAACACAAACACTAAAGCAGTATTAAAGACAGTAGTGTTCGGGAGGCTGAATCTTGAAATGAGTTTGAGGCTTGGGAAGATGCTAAGGATCACAACATGTTACGTTCAGACCATGAAGTAAAAGCAAGAAAAAGCATAAACTGCTGCTCGGGACAGATAGTATAATACTGGATAATGGAACAAAGGCAGATTTGTGGAACTCCTGGGTTGGTTTCAACTTCTCTATAGAAAGAAAATGATATTCAAATTCAGTACAGGGGACTGATAATGGTAGCAAGGGGATTAAAGTCCAAGGAAGGTGGGGCAGTGGGGAGAAATGCACGTTGATGCTCCCCACCAGTTAATGCCTTGGGATTAAATGACCAGAAATGAATGGTTTGGTCATCTTTCAACAATTATGATCAGAACCAGAGGTGCCAAAAGACTAGCATGCAGATAACTTTTTATTTTCAGAAAAGGGGGGTAAAAGTAGATTTCTGCAACACTAAGATTATGGGTTTCCTATCTATCCTTGGGACAATTCTTTAATAGATTATTAGACAGACACTTTGTGAGCACTCACTTAGAAAAGTAATCCTCTGGAGACCACATGGGTTCACTTGAAATGTGTCACGTCAAGCTTGTGTAACTTTTTTACTGTCTGGGTGGAGTAAGCTGAATTTGCAGGGCTTCAGACAGTGTCTCATGATCGTGTTTAGTTTGCATATCACATGAAGCTGAGAACGATAGCTAATAGTTTGGGTGAGGGAATCAGGACTGAAAAAAAGCTTAGCCATCTGAAATGACTGGCCGAAACTAAAATGGTCTATAGTAGTGATTATGTAAAATTCTGCATGTAGGTTTGTCAAATTATCACACTGGTCAAGAATCGAGTAGACGTGTTTTAAAAGCATTTCATATGAAGAAGACCTGAGAATTTGTGATATAACTGTTACTTCCATGTCTCACATACAGACTGTTTTCATAAAAGTGCAGTCTCTGGAATGAAGAAGCTACAGTCTCTGTTGGTGAGAAAATACCATTATATTCATTTATCGCTTCCAGGTTTTAGGAAGTATCTGGGTACTTTGTCATAAAAGGAATATTTCAAAGAATCAGCGTGGTTTCCTTATTAAAACATAACTTTTGTGTCTGTGTGTGTGGAGTGAGGAATCATCAGAATAGTAGGGTGGTAGGTATTTTCAAATATTTAAGGACTGAAAGAGGAATTTGCCTCGTTCCTTGTTGGTTTGGCTTTTAAAAGAAAGTAATCAGGGACCTGCTGTGGGGCTGGAAATTGGGCCAGGCATCGGGGGTAATAGTAGTGACTAAGAACATGAAGTGACCTCATCTTTACCCTTCGTGTCACTGACATTCTGGAGGGAAAGTCAGACAGTGAGCGCACAATGACATGAGTAAATGTCAATTGCAGCTAGGTATGATGACAGCGATGAAGTCAAGGTACTGTCATCCTGAGAGAGTACAGCTGGGACACTTGATTTGGCCGGTGAGCTTGCTGCTCACTTGAGGAAGTGAGGCTGGAGAGGAGAAAGTGCATACATGAGTTAGGTAAAAGGAGAAGAGGGATCCAGGACTAAGGAGCCTGTCCACTGCGTACCCCAAACCTGAGAAGGAGGAAAGGTTCAGGACACTCAGCCTTTGAAGGCTTGGTAAGAAGTTTATTCTGTGTCTAGGAGCAGGGAAAAGCATTTGTTGGTCTTATCTAGAAGACTGATTGAAATTTGGGATGGTGTCTATGGCTACAGTGTTGGGAGCTGACGGGCCTGTGGCCAGAGAAGGTGTGATAAACCACCTGAGGAAGGACTGCAGACCACAGATGTGGAGTTGTGTGTAGGAATCAGGACCTGTCCTGGAAGGGGGAGTTCAGCGGTGGGATGCAGGGAGAGAGCGCTCTATTTGGGGATAGAAGACGTGGGTCCCGGTTTGGCCACTTACTAGTTTGGTGGCCTTCTGTCCCTAAAGTAACTGCGCCACTTTTTGCACACAGGTTTTGTCGGGATTAAATGATTCTTGTGAATGACTTACAACTGTGAAGTATTGCATAAAATGGAAGAATTGAGAAAAAAAATCATCAATAATTGCCATTATTGGACAGGGTGATCTAGTAATGGAATGGAGTTTCTTTAAGTGGTTCCTAGTCTAATTATTTGGAAGTATTTAAGATTTTTATCATTGTTGGGGCGCCTGGGTGGCGCAGTTATGTGCCCAACTCTTGATTTCCGCTCAGGTCATGATCTCAGCTTCATGCTCAGGGCTCTGTGCTCAGTAGGGAGTCTGTTGGAGATTCTCTCTCCCTCTTTCCCTCCACCCTCCCTGCTCATTCTTTCACTCTCTCTCTCAAATAAATCTTTAAAAAAATATTTTTATCATTGTAGCTTCAGATCCCCATTCCTCTTCCCAGTTGTCTTGGAGCAATCCTTAACCTGTTAAGTCTGAAAATTTATAATGACTCCGTACTTTTCGACTTTTTAGTAGTAGCAGTCCAGTTGCTCGATGTGATTTTTAAATCTGATCTACATGAGCTCTTTTCGTCATGTGTTACCTCAAAAGCAAGAAGCGGCTTTAGTGAATCTTATAGCAGAACCCTAAAACAAAAACTTAGAAAGTATAAAAAATTTTCAGATACCTTTTGGTAAGGTAGTACTTCGTATCTTAAATTATATTCAAATACATAGAGATACAGATATATTTCTGTGCTAGAGTGTTGCCTGTGTATACATATGTATGTGTGTGTTTCCATGCAGATACACAGATATTGTGAGTGGAAATATACCATTAGTTTTTGAAGTGCTTCAATTTAAAACCCACAATAAAACAAATGACGGTAAAATAGGTAGCTCTGTTTTGGAGACAGCTAGGAAGGGAATAATATATCTAATAACTCATTGAAGGGAGTATGCATTGGTAACATGTTATTTATTCACATATTTATGCACACAAAGTCCACTCGACAAATATTCAGTGGGTACCTAAGATGTTTATATGCCTTGCTTTAACCTGCATTTTTATTAAGGTTATTTACATTTGTTACCACTAATCTCAAAAATCTGTGTCTTGGTAAAATATGACATGCCCTTTTGCAGGAAACTAAGGCTAAAGGCCAGGATGCGAATATAACTTAAAATTTTGCAAATTTTGCAATTGCAAAATGTATGCAATCTTCTGGCATAATCCCAAAGACAACTTCAACTGTAGCATTCTGCACATTTAATCACGTGTTAAGTGTTATTGTCCTTGAGTATTTTGTTGCTTTGATGGTTATAAGAACTACTCAGTTCTACATATGTTACCCACAGTGTATGACTCCTGCTATTATTTGAGAAGTTTGTATGCAGGCAGGGAAATGCTGCTGTTGATTCTAGTTACCTAACACCTTTGCTTTAGGGAAGTAGGAATAATAATAGCTGAAAACCAATTGCATTTTGGGGGGTGTTGAGCCTTGGAAGTTGCTTCTGGATCCATAGCTGAGTAGAAGACACATCTGAGTGAGAAATCAGATCTTCCCACAGACTTCCATTTATACTTATAATGACAGTAATAGATGGACCAGGCATTGTGCTAAGGATTTTACATGTACTTTTACTTAATCTTTCCAGCACCCCTGTGAAGTGTGGGTATTGTTATTCGAGTGTTATAGATGAAGACGCTGGGCTTTGGTGAGGTTCAGTCATGGGGCCAGGGCTCCATCCCAAGTCACTTCTGATTTCAAGACCGCTATGCTATTTTGAAACAGCTGATTTGCTACAAAAGGAGTTGATTGAAATCATTTTAGACTCATCTTCTGGAGCCACGCTTCTTGCCTTTGCTCTGGTACTGTATTAAAAGGAGATAACACACAGGTAGCAGATACAAAGGTAGAAATAAGAAAACGATAGCAATCCCTGAGTCACAGATTTCTTGTTGTTGCTTTTGTCTTAAGTTTTTAAATAGCTAATGCATACACAGTGTAAAAAAATAACTCAGGTAGCCCAAGAGTGTATACAGTGCAAATCATGTCCCCCTCCCACTCCAGCCTCCTGTTCTCCTACAAAGAGGCAACCACTGTGTCTAATTTCTAGTTATTCTTCCAGAGATAGAGTTAGCATGAATTGATTTTTGGAGGAAAAAAATAGCATTTGAGCATCGTGTCTAAAGCAAACAAACAAGCTGGAAGCTGGCAGGACTGGCCCCAAGTGGGGCCGGGCTGGAGAACGCAGAGCTGGACCCAGATGAGGCACTCTGTAGTGGGAATGCGGCCAGGCCATCACGTTAGCCCCCTCCCTATAGGAGTCACACAGCCCTGCAAGCGGGTTGGCCCCATTTTATAGATGAAGAAATTGGTTATTTCCGTCCCAGGAAGAGTTGCATGGAGAGTAGTACTCAAATGCAGGGCTGTGCCTCTCATCTTTCCATTCCACTGCAGTGCAAGCGACCTCTGGATTTGAGAGTCTTGTGAACAGTTGTACAATTGCAGCAGTCTAAAATTGACTAGAGTTTCTACAGGTGAGCTAGGTGGCAAACTTCAGAAAGCCAAAAGTAATGGCAGATTTTTCTTAACGTTTGAAATACATTTTTTATTTTAGAATAGATTCATATTTACAGAAAGCTTGCAAAGATAGTACAGAGAGTTCCCGTATACCTTGCACCCAGTTTCCCATATTATCAACAGGTTGCACCACTATGAGGCTACTCTTTATTCCCCCTTTCCAGACTGTACTCTTTGGGTACTCTTTGGAAGGAAACCACTGGGCACAGCCCACATGTGTAAGGAGTGGGGAGTCATGTTCCACTCCCTTGAGGGTGGAGTATCTTCATAAATTATTTGTAATTCTTCTGCATGCGATTTGTTTTTACTCCTCTGTTTGTTTGTTTATTCAGTCAGTCATTTTTTATGTAAGTATGGATTTGTGGATATTTATTTTATACTTTGGGTTATAAAGCAATACCATTTTCCTTTATTGTTTAAATTGTTCCAGCTTTGGTCATTGGGAGCTTTTTAATTGGCCCCTCTATCCCTTTGACATATCCTCATCATTGTGGAGTTTTGTTTTTGTTTTGAGTACTTCCTTAGTGGCTGGTACTCTAGGATGCATTAGACTCACCCTAGTATTTTCTGCTCCACTCTTAGAAACATTTCTCTAAATAACCCTGGTTCCTTTTACTGGAAAATAGTATTAAAAACCAAGATCTGGTGCCAGTTACAGTAACTCTTTTAAAACCAAATATTTAGTAGAAAAGAAAGTTTTAGCTATTGTTTCAGGGAGCGCTGAATTAGGTTATTGCAATAAGTTATATGTTAATATTGCTGGAATATAAAATTTACCTGAGTTGAATAGAATGCTTGCGAGAATTTTTAAGTGAAATTGTAGGAAATAATTATTTTATTACTCTTTACTGTTACTTTAAAAAAGCCACCTGTCCTTGATGGCACTTTATCCCTGACCAGAATCTGAGGCAAAACTTCAAAACATGGTAATTTGAAGCAGGTTAGGATTAATTTGAGGATAGTGGAAAGACTTTATACTCCATTAGGAAAATTAACAAGCATGGAGTCTATGGAAAGACATGTAATTCATATTTATGTAAAGAATAATACTTTCTTTTGCATCATTAAGCATTTTAAATTTGTGTATCCAACAGAAGATTGGGAGAGAATATTAAGGGAAAGCAAAAAAAAAAAAAAAGCAAAAAATGTTGAGTATGATGAAAATATCTGGACAGTGGCGCTGATTTATGTCATTTCAGAGGAATATTCCTTATTAGAGATCTGGCCCTTCTAACTCTAGAATTGAGATTTTCTTAATCTGAGATATTTGCCGATAGATCAGACAACTGTTTTGGGGGGCTTGAAAGGGATTTGTATGTATATATTTGCCATCCTAGTAGTACTGATAAACATGTCTTGAATGCTTATTTCTTAGTTTTGTGTTTGGCGCTGTCTTGCTCTGCAAGCGTTCCCTTTTACTCTTTAGCATCTACCATTTCAATAAGAAGGTTGAATTGTTACAGCTCATCGAGCAACCAGGTCAGAAGAATCAGAGGATCTGATAGTCACATGCATAAAATATATGTTGATTGAAATAAACAAACTCCTTTTCTAAGAATTAACCATATGTTTTTTTCTGGGCTAGAGTTATCCCTATTTGTCCTCATCGATTATATTTTAATTTTCTCTTAGTTTCACTGTAAAGAATAGTCTTCTAACTCAGTGTAAATGGAAAGGTGTCGATTTAAACAGGAGAGCATGCAATTGCAATTAGTAAGAAGCACAGCACTAATGAGGAAGAGAACCAGGCAGGTGAACGCCCAAGCAAAGGTAAAGGAAGCAGTCTCTGATGAATAAGCAATCGTCACGCAGGGCACAGGAAAACTGAGTGAGTCGGAGATGCCCAGGGAGCCCTAAAATGAAAATAGCTGGAAAGCCCCGAGAGGGATGGAGCGGAGTGTAGAGATGGGGAAATCACAAAAGAAAGGTTCTAGGTAAGGGTTGCTGGTGCGTCCTGAGGCTGGCTGAGATTGTCAGGGAGCATGTGAGAAGCAGAGTATCTTCTTCAGGGTTCGGTGGAAGTGGCAGAGCCTGTGCCCGGAGAGCCTGGAAACACTAACCAGGACTTGATGGAGGGAAACTGAGGTGGATTAGGTGTATACCTGAGGGCTCGGTGTCCTAGGTCATTTAATTTTTAGATCAGCTCTTTCCTGTATCATGTCATTGAATTCTCACATCAGCTCTTTGAGGGAGAGTATTATTAGTTACAGTATTACAGATGAAGGAAATGAGGCACAGATGGGGTTGAGAGTAGGCTGCAAACCACACAGCAACTAATTGGAGGTAAACTCAGACCAGGGTTTAACCATTGGGATTTTTATTTTAATTTTTTTAAAGATTTTATTTTATTATTTGAGAGAGAGCGAGCATGAGCAGATGGAGGGAGGGGCAGAGAGAGAGGGAAAACAGGTTCCCTGCTGAACAGGGAGCCTGATGGGGGGATGCGGGGCTCGATCCCAGGACCCTGAGATCATGACCTGAGCCAAAGGCAGATGCTTAACTGAGCCACCAAGGTGCCCCCGAAATTGGAATTTTTAATTTCAAAGCAGTTTGCAGGGGGTTGGGGATCAAGATAGACTAAAACCAATTCAGTGTAACATAGGTGCAGACTTCCTAGGATCTGGGGCAACTAGCAATACTTTTTTGGAGTTTGAAATTGTGGCTATTAGGTTTAGATAGTTTAGAGCTGCTAAAAAGTGAGTGTTTATGGCAGGCTGCTATATAGAGAGAGCCTTAGAATGGACTGAGAAGTCATGGATACAGCTGATGTCGCAAGTCAGTTTGGGGATGGGGCTAAAGGTGGGGATGCGTTCTTTTAATTATCATTTCATATTCCCTTTGAACGTGTCAGGATTCCTGTTGTCTAGAGAGTGATTTCTGACTCTTCTTTTTTGGGGAGAATAAATTTTAGGGAGGCTATTCTTAGATTCTGGCAAACCAGTTGTTAGTACATTAGTCCATTTGTGAATGGGAAAGGAAAATAACAAAAACCACTGTGAATTGTAAGGATGTAATATTTTAAAAATGGTGTGTTTATGTTTACAGAATAAATCTCAAGAGCAAATTAATTATATGTCTGTAGTTCTTGAAGTTAAGTAGGCTAAGTGGGGAAAAAGCATGATTTAATCTTGCTTTATTGCTGGCCAAATCTCTAGGCTGGCCATTTTTTTCCTTTTAATAAAAATGCTTGTGGTTCCTTGTCTTCCCATTAGCTCATAGTTGAGAGCTCTTTAGTTTGTCTTTGAGACAGCATGCATTCGGCTTCCTGATTAAAATTGTTCATGAGAGATCAAGCAGACAAGGGACTTTTAACATAATTAAAAAAGCACTGCTAGCCTTTAAAGATGAGATTTCAGAGATTTTTGAATTTATATCCACCTGTAGGGAAGTGTGTTTATATAATTAGATTCCGGTTCTCTCATGAACCCTTCTTAATTCACACATGGTGTCCTTTCCTTTTATAGAATATCATCTTCTCCTGCAGGAGACAAGAAAAGTTGAGAGGAGCCAGAACTTGAATGAACTGAGACATTTCCCTTGAAAGATCACAATGTGATAAGTGACACAATCAGTTGCTTCCTTATGTTAAGCTGTTTATTTATGAAAGGAAAGGCAGGAGCAAAGTTGAAGATAGTAAAAATCCAAACATATTGTGTATCCTGTGTTGTCAGGCTAATCCGAGAAAAATTCCAGCAACTTTTGGAATATAGTCTCCCCTGTTTGGCGAATGGACATTTTAGTCCAAAGTTGTTTTTTCAAAATTTTTTGTCTTTTCATATTGCAGTCCCAGACTTTCCAGTGCTGGGCTCTGAAATCGTTCAGTTCTTATTCTCATTTTACTATCATGTTTCAGAGATGAAAAACAAAAAGATGATTATACTTAATGTGGCTTAAAATGGCTTCTTCTTTTGTCCTTTTAAACCGAAGTCCACCACTGTGGACTGTTTAGTACTTTACAGAGCGCTTCAGTTGTTTTTTTTTTTAATGTGTGTCTAAAATACATTTTCCCCTCCCCCTCTAAAATACATTTTGGAAAGGAACCCTTTCTAGCATAAACCAAATGTTATTGCTATAATGAGGCAGCATTTTAGAAGAAAATTACCAAGGTGTGAACTGTTTTTTTAATCTACATGTACAAGGCATTAATTTCACAGACTAAGGGCTCCTGAACATGTGAACATTTTCTTAGGGAGAGCATTTTCCTCAACGAAGTAATGCTTTGTTTTCACCCAGAAGATTGCTTTAGAACATTTCTCATGTAATTAAAATAATTTTTCCATTAGCAGAAAGGAGTTCTCAAACCTTCTTGACTTTTCTTTTTAGTTCTATCTTATTTTGCATTTTTTTTAAAAAAAGAATTCATTCTAGCCCGATTTTAAAATTAAACAGCAGTGTGCAGAAGGAACCCAAATTATTTTCATGTCAGCTCTGGGCAAGAGAATAAGATGATAAAAGGACCCCGCCAAACCAGAAGGTACCATAAATTATCCCAGTTATATTTTAAGACTAATTTCTAGGAACTTAATGAAACATACATTGGCCAGGCATAAAAATGCTTTAATTTAAAATCATAAAGAATCGAGGAAGAAAGGAGCCTGAAATTTTAAATGGTGGAATTTTTTTTTTTTTGATGTCTCCTGTTATCTGCAAGGAGGAGAGCACTAAACAAGGTTACATCTTGAAATGGTAAAATCTGTGAATAATTTTGTTTGTAGGAGGAGGTCACAAAAAGGTTATTCCTCTGGCTTTCTTCTTCTTGACAAGTAATCAGAGTAGTTCACAGATTTCCTCGTTTCCAACCATTTTATAGTCTTGAGAATTAATTTTTTGCATCAAATTATATATTACCTTTACTTTTGATTAAATAAACTGTTTTAACAGGACCCCACAATCAAGTAAGCTAGCTAACAGTTGCTTTAATTAAGATATAATTTAGGTTGAAATCATATAGAATTAACAAGGGGCAGTATATGTGATAATTGTAGCAACGATTATGTCTCTTTCATGGGCATTATGATTTCTTTTATATACCAAAAAAAAAGGAAAACCTTAAGTTTTCATTATTCTTGTTTAA
This sequence comes from Neomonachus schauinslandi, assembly GCF_002201575.2. Taxonomy (NCBI): domain Eukaryota; kingdom Metazoa; phylum Chordata; class Mammalia; order Carnivora; family Phocidae; genus Neomonachus; species Neomonachus schauinslandi. Next base: position 7,891,824 of record NC_058415.1, read on the forward strand.
TTTCAGACACTGGTTTTTATATCCATTTAATTGCTTATTCATCCACCTGTCCATCATCCATCCATTTATTCAGTAAACATGTATTGAACCTTTCCTGTTGCGCTTGGGTACCAGTGATACAGAGATGAATAACTCTTTGAGGAGATGTGTTTTTTTTTTTTTTTTTTTTTGCATGAAACAAATCCACAAGTAATTATCCATATGAATAGAGTGATGTGTGTGTAAAAGGAGGTATGTCTAATTGCTGATGGAATGTCAGAGAAAACTTCAGCAGGGGAGACAATATTTAAACTGAGTCTGGAGGGACAAAAGTTCCTTCACCAGGCTGAAAATCAGAGGAAGGGTGCACAGAAAAGTGAGAAGAGCAAGTACAAATGCACTGCAATTTTAGAAGGCTTGTAGAATATTTTGGTATATCTGGAATATATGGGAGAAATAGAGATGATGCCAGGCAAGTAGGCAGGTACGTCTCCCATCACCATCTTGATGAGTCCAGACTTGTAAGGCACTGAAGGAAATGAAGCTGGGTAACATGAGAAAGTTTGTATTTTAGAAAAATAAATTGGGCAGGACTATGGAAAATATTTAGAGAGGGAAGAAAGAAACTTCGTGCAGTGTTAGTCAGATGGCCCCTATGTCTTCAGTGAACTAGGAGGCAATCTCCTATCCTTGGGTTTTGGGGTCAGACAGACTTAATTTCAGATCCTGAAACTGAAGATCCCCTTAACTTTGTCAACCTAACATTTTTTATCTGTAAAATGGGAATAATAGCTATCCTGCAGTACTGGAAAGTCTGTGTGTTCAAAATGCTTAGCCTGGGGTGCCAGGGTGGTTCAATAGGTTAAACGTCTGCCTTTGGCTTGGATCATGATCCCAGGGTCCTGGGATTGAGTTCCACATCAGGTTCCCTGCTCAGCGGGGAGTCTGCTTCTCCCTCTGCCTCCCCTCCCTACTACTTGTGCATTCTCTCTCACTCACTCTCTCTCTCTCTCTCAAATAAATAAAATCTTCAAAAAAAATTGCTTAGCTTGAATTTCTAGGCCTATAATATATATTCAATAAAGAGTAGCTATTAATTGTTATTGACCTCCAAGTGCTTAGAATTGCAAAGCAAACATTATAGGGTGCTCCTTTCTCTCAAGAAATTTATAATAGTTTTACTAATGCAAGAAGAGGACAAATACACATTTTAGAAACTATGTTTAACTTTGACACTTTCTTTACTGCTTTCTCTATGTGAAAGCCCCTTTGAAGATTCACAGTTGTGTTCATTAACCTTGCTCCTGAGCTCCTAAATACTTTATACCATTCAAAATATTTGGTGTTGATGGCTTTATGGTCTGATGAATGTGATTAAATAAATTTCTCCCCACATGGAAGCTATGGTTTTTTTTTTCCCTACCTAGTGCATTTACAGATCAAGAAATACTGTCTTGTGTCTCCAATGGGAATTTCTCCTCGTACTTCACTTAACAGGTGATGGGTTGAGTTTCTGCTTGAACTCTTTTTGTGACTGTTGAGAGTACTTTCCCTTACAAAGCAGTCCATTCCATGTTTGCATAGCTCCGGTTGTCAGAATATTCCTCATGTGTAGCTGATGCAGCTGCTTTTTATTTTCTACTCTCTGGGCTCTAGTTCCCTCCTGAAGCCACATACACCAAAGCTAATCCATCTTTCATTGGCTGTACTATCAGCTATTTGCCAAAAGCCATTATTCCGTTTTTCAGGCTTCTCATTTCCAGGCTTAGTGTATTCTCATATTTTCTAGGTTTTATGCTGGTTGATTAAAAAACAAACAAACAAAAACCCGGTTTTTCTAAGTATATTTGACATGCAATAAACTGCACATATTTAAAGTATACAATTCGATATTTGTATATGTCTGCGAAACCGTCACTGCAGTCAAAGTGGTGAATATGTTGTCACTCCAAGAGTTTCCTTGTGTGTCTTTATATTCTCTTGTTTCCACTTCTTCCTACCCCTTCAACTCAGATCCCACCCCCCCCATCCCTGCAATTACTTACGTGCTTTCAGTCACTCTAAATTAGTTTACATTTCCTAGACATTTATATAAATGAAATCATTCAGTATGCTTTTTTTGTCTAGCTTTTCCCACTCAGCATGCTTATTTTCACATTCATCCATCTGTTCCATATAATAGTTCATTTCTTTGTATTGATGAGTAGTATCCCATCCATCAGAGGGGTATACCACAGTTAATCCATTCACCTCTCAATGGGTAAATGGGTTATGTCCAGTTATTGAGTATTAGGATTAAGGCAGCTGTGACCATTGTTGTACAAGACTTTATGTGGACATACGCTTTCTTTGTTGGGGTGTGGGTGGTAAGTACTTAGCAGTAGAATGGCTGGGTCATATGGTAGGTACATGTTTAAATTTTTAAGAAACTTCCAAGCTGTTTTTCGAAGTAGTTGCACCACTTGACATTCCCCATGGGCATTGTATGAGAGTTCCAGTTCCTCTGCCTCCTTACCAACACTTGATATGGTCAGTCTTTGACATTTTAATCATTCTACTGGGTGTGTAGTAGTTTCTCTTTGTGGCATTAATTTGCATCTTCCCAGGGTTATTGATTTTGAGCATCTTTTCATATATTTTTCACCATCTTTTTGACTTCTCTGGTATCTGTTCAACTCTTTTGCTCAATTTTAATTATTATTATTATTATTATTATTATTATTGAGCTTTGAGAGTTCTTTATGGATACAGGTCCTCTATTTTCTCCTAGTCAGCTGGTCTTTTTCTTTCAGTTAGAGTGTCTTGAGGAGCAGAATTTTTTAATTTTGAGGAAGTCCTATTTACTAATTTTATCTTTTATGGATTGTGTTATTGGCATCATATGTAAAAAAACTTTGCCTAACTCAAGGTCCAAAAGATTTTCTCATTTATTTTTTCAAGGAGCTTTATGGTTTTTTACATTTAAGTCTGTAATCCATTTTTGCAATAAACTTTTTATTTTGGAATAATTTTAGGCTTGCGGCAAAGTTGCAAAGGTAGTACAGAGAGTTCCTGTGTACCCCTCACCTACTTTCTCCTATTACTAACATCTTATATAACCATGGTAGATTTGTCAAAACTAAGCAACCAGCTTGGTACCTTACTATTGACTACATTTCAGACTTTATTTTGATTTTATTGGTTTTTCGACTAATATCCGTTTTCTGTTCCAGAATTGAATCCAGGATTCCACATTGTGTGTCAACCACGTGTCTCCTTAGTCTTCTCTGATCCTTGATAGTTTCTTTCTTTTTTTTTTTTAAAGATTTTATTTATTTATTTGAGAGAGAGAGAATGAGAGAGAGCACATGAGAGGGGGGAGGGCCAGAGGGAGAAGCAGACTCCCCGCTGAGCAGGGAGCCCGATGTGGGACTCGATCCCGGGACTCCAGGATCATGACCTGAGCCGAAGGCAGTCGCTTAACCAACTGAGCCACCTAGGCGCCCTCCTTGATAGTTTCTTAGTCTCTCTTTCTTTTCTCCTGACCTTGACAGTTTTGGGCACTACTGATCAGACATTTTGTAGAAGGTCCTGACATTTGGGTTTGTCTGATTTTTCTTTTCTTTTGGATGGTGCTGAGATAAAACTTATAAAAAGTGCAGGAGATCAAGGAATGAGTTAAGCCCGCAATAAGGAAACAATCAAATCCAGCAGGTGGCTTGTTCTACAAGACAACTGGCCTGGTTTCTTCAGTGTGTCAATGTCATAAAAAAAAACTAAGGGAGGAAAGGTGATGAGACTGTTTTAGAGCAAAAATAACTGAAGAAAACTGAACAACCAAATCCAATGAGGGAACCTTGACTAGATCCTAGTTTGAAAAAAAAGCCAGCTGCAAAAGACATTTTGGGGACGGGAAAAACTGAGTATGAACTAGATATTAGATGATATTAGGGAATTACTATTTGAGTTTTGGTGTAATATTGTTATTGTGGTTTTGTGGGAGGTCACCATTTTTAGGAATTTCATTCTGAAGTATTTAGGAGTATGTCCAATGTTTTTCTCTCAGTTAGACTGAGGTGACTTTTTGGGAGAAGTACCCTTCTTATCACATCATATCAGGGACAGGTGAATACATGGTATCAAAATGTTTTATCACTGGTGTTGCTTAACCTTGATTACCTGACCAAGGTAATGTTTGCCAGGTTTCTCCACTCTAAAGTTAATCTTTTTTCACCTTTCCTGCACTCTGTTCTTGGAGAGCAAGTCACTAAGTACAGTCCATGCTCAAGGAAGGTGGGAGAAAAAATTATACCCTAAATCCTAGAGATGGATATCCACATAAATTATTTGGAATTTTTCTGTAAAATGATTATGTAAATCATATTTAATTTTTGTCTTTTCTCCCCTATTTATTTCTTTAATCATTTATTATATCAATATGGATTCATGTATTTATTTTATACTTTAGGTTATAATCTAGTACCTCATTACTTATTTTGTTACTCACCTTATTCTAGCATTGGCCATTGGGAGCTCTTTTAAGTTGGTTCCTGTGTCCCTTTGACTTGACTACCCCCGCTCATTTCTCCCAGACTTCCTTGTTTTCTGACACTACAAGATGCCTAAGGCTCATCTTATATTTCAGTGCCTAAGCCCTAGCATCAGCCATTTCTCAAAGGAGCCCCGGTTCCTTTTGTGGTGGTATATTATTTAGAAACAAAATCTGGGCACTGGGTTTGCTTGTTGCTGCTGCTGGGGTGTCACTATGTATAGATTCTCTCAGCAGGCAGAGCAAAGAAATATATTTATGCTAATCCTTGGATATATATATCTATACTTAAACATCTCACCATTTGTATATCTGTATTAAGCTGTGAGTTCATACTGATATCTCTGATGCTTGTCCAGCACCATGTGGTTCATTCCTTATTCATGATGTCCCTCTCCCGAAACTGTGAGAAACATGGCTTCCACCATCTATTTACTTATTTGTTTGCCCCCAGTATATACATAAAGCAGTTTCAAAGTTGTTAACCTGTGCCCTGCAGTCCCTTTTGAATGAATTTTTGTGTTCGGTGTGAGATATGGATCAAAGTTCATTTTCTAAAAATATGAATATCCAATTCTTTTAGCAATATCTGTTTAAAAGGTTATCCTTTCTTCACGATTGTCTTTGCATCTTTGTTGTCCATTTATGTGTGGGACAGTTTTGGAACTCTCTATAACATTCTAGTGGTGTTTTTGTCTTTCCAACAAAAACATATTGTCTTGATTATTGTAGATTAATGAATGCAAATCTCAAAATCAGACAGTGTTGTCAGCCCTCCTCTAAAGTTATTTTAGCTGTTCTATGTCCTTTGCATTTCATGTGAATTTTAGAATCAGCTTGTCATATTAGGATATGGATTTAGATTGCATTGAATCTTTAGAACAATTTGGAAAGAATTGACATCTAAACAATATTGAGTCATGTAATCCATGAACAAGTAATACCTCTCTATTTATTTATGTCTTTAATTTCTCTCAGAAGTGTCTTGTAGTTTTCAATGTCCAGGTCTTATATTACTTCTGTGAGGTTTATCCCTAAATATTCCCTATGTACTGATGCTATTGTAAATGGTATTGCTTTCTAATTGCAACTTCCAATGTTTGGTTGTTAGTAAATAGACATATGGCTGCTTTTTGAATATTGATTTTGTACCATGCACCCTTATTTTTTACTAGTTCTTATAGCTATTTTATAGATTCTCTTTGATTTTCTACGTAGAAGATCATGTTTGTGAATAAAAGAAATTTTACTTTTTCCTTTAAAATCTGGATACAGGGATACCTGGGTGGCTCAATCAGTTAAGCATCCAACTCTCGATTTTGGCTCAGGTCATGGTCTCAAGGTTGTGAGATAGAGCCCCACGTCAGGTTCCACACTCAGTGGGGAGTCTTCTTGAGATTCTCTCACCCTCTGCCTCCCCCCACCCCATTTTTCTGTTTTCTGTGTTGCTGAATTCTGCTATGATCAGAGAGTGGTTACTTGTAGGGGAAGAAGGGAGTTGTGATTGGGGTGTGATACAAGGACAGAGTTCTGAGGGGGATGGAAAGTTTCCATTTCTTGACCCGGCTGGTAGTTATAAGGATGTTTGCCTAATAATAATGCATTGAGGTATGCATCTGTTCTGTGTGGCTTTTCTGTACCTGTGTTTTACTTTAAAATAAACAGTTAAAAATTAAAAAAAAATATTCAACAATTCTATACATTACTAAGTGCTTATCACAATAGGTGTATTCGTAATCCTCTTTATCAGTTTCACCCATTTACCCACCCACCTCCCCTCTGTCAACCACCAGTTTGTTCGCTGTATTTAAGAGTATTTTTTTGTTTGTTTGTCTCTTTTTTCTTTGTTCATTTTTGTTTCTTAAATTCCACATATGAGTGAAATCATACAGTATTTGTCTTTGTCTGACTTATTTTACTTAACATTATACCCTCTAGATCCTTCCATGTTATTGCAAATGGCAGTATCTCATTCTTTTTTTATGTATGAGTAGTATTCCATTGTCTGTATATACCACATCTTTTTTTTTAAATTTCTATTAACATACAATGTATTATTTGTTTCAGGGGTACAGGTCTGTGATTCATCAGTCTTACACAATTCACAGCGCTCACCATAGTACCTACCCTCCCTAATGTCCATCACCTAGCGACCCCATCCCTCCCACCCCCCTCCATTCCAGCAACCCTCAGTTTGTTTCCTGAAATTAAGTCTCTTATGGTTTGTCTCCCTCTCCGGTTTCATCTTGTTTCAGTTTTCCCTCCCTTCCCCTATGATCCTCTGTCTTGTTTCTCAAATTCCTCGTATCAGTGAGATCATATGATACTTGTCTTTGTCTCATTGACTTATTTCTCTGAGCATAGTACCCTCTAGTTCCATCCACGTTGTTGCAAATGGCAAGAGTTCATTTTTTGATGGCTGCATAATATTCCATTGTATATATACACCACGTCTTTATCCATTCATCTGTTGATGGACATCTAGGCTCTTTCCATAGGCTATTGTGGACATTGCTGCTATAAACATTGGGGTGCACGTGCCCCTTCAGATCACTACATTTGTATCTTTGGGGTAAATACCCAGTAGTGCAATTGTTGGGTCGTATGGTAGCTCTATTTGCAACTTTTTGAGGAACCTCCATACTGTCTTCCAGAGTGGCTGCACCAGCTTGCATTCCCACCAACAGTGTAGGAGGGTTGCCCTTTCTCTGCATCCTTGCCAACAATCTGTCATTTCCTGACTTGTTAATTTTAGCCATTCTGACTGGTGTGAGGTGGTATCTCATTGAGGTTTTAATTTGGATTTCCCTGATGCCGAGCGATGTGGAGCACTTTTTCATGTGTCTGTTGGCCATTTGGATGTCTTCTTTGCAGAAATGTCTGTTCATGTCTTCTGCCCATTTCTTGATTGGATTATTTGTTCTTTGGGTGTTGAGTTTGATAAGTTCTTTATAGATTTTGCATACTAGCCCTTTATCTGAACGTCATTTCCAAATACCTTCTCCCAGTCTGTCAGTTGTCTTTTGGTTTTGTTGACTGTTTCCTTTGCTGTGCAAAAGCTTTTTATCTTGATGAAGTCCCAATAGTTCATTTTTGCCCTTGCTTCCCTTGCCTTTGGCGATGTTTCTAGGAAGAAGTTGCTGCGGCCGAGGTCAAAGAGGTTCCTGCCTGTGTTCTCTAGGGTTTTGATGGATTCCTGTCTCACACTTAGGTCTTTCATCCATTTTGAGTCTATTTTTGTGTGTGGTGTAAAGAAATGGTCCAGTTTCATTCTTCTGCATGTGGCTGTCCAATTTTCCCAACACCATTTGTTGAGGACACTGTCTTTTTTCCACTGGACGTTCTTTCCTGCTTTGGTGAAGATAAGTTGACCATAGAGTTGAGGGTCCATTTCTGGACTCTTTATTCTGTTCCATTGATCTATGTGTCTGTTTTATGCCAGTACCGTACTGTCTGGATGATCACAGCTTTGTAATAGAGCTTGAAGTCGGGAATTGTGATGCCACCAGCTTTGCTTTTCTTTTTCAACATTCCTCTGGCTATTCGGGGTCTTTTCTGGTTCCATACAAATTTTAGGATGATTTGTTCCATTTCTTTGAAAAAAGTGGATGGTATTTTGATATTTGATTGCATTAAATCTGTAGATTGCTCTAGGTAGCATAGACATTTTCACAATATTTGTTCTTCCAATCCATGAGCATGGAACATTTTTCCATTTCTTTGTGTCCTCCTCAATTTCTGTCATGAGGATTCTATAGTTTTCTGAGTGCAGAGTCTTTACCTCTTTGTTTAGATTTATTCCTAGGTATCTTATGATTTTGGGTGCAATTGTAAATGGGATCAATTCCTTCATTTTTCTTACTTCTGTCTGATTGTTGGTGTAAAGGAATGCCACTGATTTCTGTGCATTGATTTTATATCCTGCCACTTTACTGAATTCGTGTATGAGTTCTAGCAATTTTGGGGTGGAGTCTTTTGGGTTTTCCACATAGAGTATCATATCATCTGCAAAGAGTGAGAGTTTGACTTCTTCTTTGCCTATTCAGATGCTTTTTATTTCTTTTTGTTGTCTGATTGCTTTGGCTAGGACTTCCAGTACTATGTTGAATAGCAGTGGTGATAGTGGACATCCCTGCCGTGTTCCTGACCTTAGGGGGAAAGTTCTCCGTTTTTCCCCATTGAGTATGATATTTGCTGTGGGTTTTTCATAGATGGTTTTTATGATATTGAGGTATGTACCCTCTATCCCTATATTCTGAAGAGTTTTAATCAAGAAAGGATGCTGTACTTTGTCAAATGCTTTTTCTGCATCTATTGAGAGGATCTTATGGTTCTTGTTCTTTCTTTTATTAATGTAGTGTGTCACATTGATTGGTTTGTGGGTGTTGAAGTAACCTTGCAGCCCAGGAATAAATCCCTCTTGGTCGTGGTGAATCATCTTTTTAATGGGGTGTTGGATCCTATTGGCTAGTATTTTGGTGAGAATTTTTGCATCCATGTTGTTCATCAGGGATATTGGTATTTAGTTCTCCTTTTTGATGGGGTCTTTGTCTGGTTTTGGGATCAAGGTAATGGTGGCCTCATAAAACGAGTTTGGAAGTTTTCCTTCCATTTCTATTCTTTGAAACATCTTTAGAAGAATAGTTATTAATTTTTCTTTAAATATTTGGTAGAATTCCCCTTGGAAGTCATCTGGCCCTGGGCTCTTGTTTGTTGGGAGATTTTTGATTACTGCTTCAATTTCCTTCCTGGTATGGGTCTGTTCAGGTTTTCTATTTCTTCCTGGTTCAGTTTTGGTAGTTCATACGCCTCTAGGAATGCATCCATTTCTTCCAGATTATCTAATTTGCTGGCATCTAGTTGCTCATAATATGTCCTTATAATTGTTTGTATTTCTTTGGTGTTGGTTGTGATCTCTCCTCTTTCATTCATGATTTTATTTATTTGGTTCCTTTCTCTTTTATTTTTGATAAGTCTTTCCAGGGGTTTATCAATCTTATTAATTCTTCTGAAGAACCAGCTCCTAGTTTTGTTGATCTGTTCTACTGTTCTTTTGGTTTCTATTTCATTGATTTCTGCTCTGATCTTTATTATTTCTCTTCTCCTGCTGGGCTTAGGCTTTATTCGCTGTTCTTTCTCCAGCTCCTTTAGGTGTAGGTTTAGGTTGTGTATTTGAGACCTTTCTTGTTTCTTGAGAAAGGCTAGTATTGCTATATACTTTCCTCTTAGGACTGTCTTTTCTGCATTCCAAAGATTTTGAACAGTTACGTTGTTATTTTCTTTTGTTTCCATGAATTTTTTAAATTCTTCTTTAATTTCCTGGTTGACCCATTCATTCTTTAGTAGGATGCTCTTTAGCCTCTCTCTATTTGAGTTCTTTCTGACTTTCCTCTTGTGATTGAGTTCTAATTTCAAAGCATTGTGGTCTGAAAATAGGCAGGGAATGAGCCCAATGTTTTGGTATTGGTTGAGACCTGATTTGTGACCGAGGATGTATATATATCACATCTTCTTTAACCATTCATCTATCAGTGGACACTTGGGTTGCTTCCATATCTTGGCTATTGTAAATAATGTTGGGATAAACATAGAGGCTCATATATCTTTTCAAATTAGTGTTTTCATGTTCTCTGGGTAAATATCCAGTAGTGGAACTACTTTATCATATGGTAATTCTATTTTTAATTTTTTGAGGAACCTCCTTACTGTTTAGTGTGGCTGCACTAATTTGCTTTCCCACCACTAGTGCATGAGGATTCCATTTTCTCCACATCCTCGCCAACACTTGTTATTTCTTGTATTTTTCATTCTAGACATTCTGACAGGTGTAAAGTGACCTCTCATTATGGTTTTGATTTACATTTCCCTGTTGATTAGTGATGTTGAGCATCTTGTCATGTGTCTGTTGGCCATCTATTTGTCTTCCTTGGAAAATTATCTATTCAGGTCCTCTGCCCAGTTTTAATCAGATTATTTGGGGGGTTTTTGTGTTGAGTGTGTAAGTTCTTCATATATTTTGGATATTAAGTTCTTATCTGATATGTCATTTGCAGATATCTTCTATTTATTGGGTTGATTTATTTTGTTGAGTTTCCTTTGCTGTGCAAAAGCTTTTTATTTTGGTGTAGTCCTAATAGTTTATTTTTGCTTTTGTTTCCCTTGCCTGAGGAGACGTATCTAGAAAAATGTTAAGGCACATGTCCAAGAAATTACTGCCTATGTTTTCTTTAAGGAGTTTTATGATTTCAGGTCTCACATTTAGGTCTTTAATCCATTTTGATTTTATTTTTATATGGTGTAAGAAAATGGTTCAGTTCCAGGCGCCTGGGTGGCTCAGTTGGTTAAGCGACTGCCTTCAGCTCAGGTTATGATCCTGGAGTCCCGGGATCGAGTCCCGCATCGGGCTCCCTGCTCGGCAGGGAGTCTGCTTCTCCCTCTGACCTTCCCCCATCTCATGTGCTCTCTCTCTCTCACTCTCTCAAATAAATGAATAAATAAAATCTTTAAAAAAAAAAAAAGAAAAGAAAATGGTTCAGTTCCTTTTGAATGTAGCTGTCCAGTTTTTGTAGCCCAATTATTGAAGACACTGTCTTTTCCTCATTATGTATTCTTGCCTCCTTTGTCATAGATCAGTTAATTATATAAGCATGGGTATATTTCTTGGCGCTCTATTCTGTTCTACTGATATGTGCTATGTTTGTGCCAGTACCATACTTTCTTGATTACTATAGCTTTGTGTAGTGTATCTTGAAATCTGAGATTGTGATCCCTCCAGCTTTGTTCTTTCTCAAGATCGCTTTGGCTCTTTGGGGTCTTCTGTGAGTCCATATAAATTTTAGGATATTTGTTCTAGTTCCCTGGAAAATGCTATTGGTATTTTGATAAAGATTGATAAAAATTCCCTTAAATCTTGGGTAGTATGGACTTTTTAACAGTGTTGGTTCTTCCAGTCCATGAGCATGGAATATCTTTCCATTTGTGTCATCTTCAATTTCGTTCATGAATGTTTTATTGTCTTTGCAGTACAGGTCCTTCATCTCCTTGGTTAAGTTTATTCCTAGATATTTTATTATTTTTGGTGCAATTATAAATGGGATCATTTTCTTAATTTCTTTTCTAGTACTTCACTGTTAGGATATAGAGATGCAACAGATTTCTGTATGTTAGTTTTGTACCTTGTGACATTACTGAAATCATTTATCAGTTTTGGTAGTTTTTTGGTGGAGTCTTTAGGATTTTCTATATATAGTTTCATGTCATGTTTAAATAGTGAAAGATCAGGAATAATACAAGGATGTCTACTTTCATCACTTTTATGCAACACAGTGCTGAGGTCCTAGCTGCAACAGTGAGACAAGAAAAAGAAATAAAAGTCAACCAAATTGATAAGAAGTTGTAAAGCTTTCACTCTTTGAATTCTGTTATGATCTTTATAATTTCCTCCCTTGTACCTTGGGCTTAATTTACTAATTTTTCACCCTGCTTTTATAAGGTAAAAGCAGAGACCATTAGGTTGAAACATGTCTTCTGTTCTACAGATGTTTCTTACTATAGATTTCTCTCTATGTAGTGCTTTAGTGGCGTCCTACAAATTTGGTGTGGTATGCTTTCATTTTTATTCAGTTTAAAAACCTTTTTAACCCCGCTTTTGGTTTCTTCTTTGATGCTTTGGTTATTTAGAAGTGTCTTATTTTGTTCTAAAACATTCAGGCCTTTCCAGAGATATTTGTTATTATTTTCTATTTTATTTCAGTTGTGAGCAGAGAACATAGAACAAATCTTGATTCCTTTTACATTTGAGACCTGTTTTATGGCCAGGATATTGTGTACCTTGGTTTCTATCAATTTTTGCTACATGTATTTGGAAGCTCAATTATTAGGTACATATATTTAAGATTATTACATTCTCTTAATGAATTAATCACTTTATCATTATGAAATTATCCTCTGTGTCCCTGGTAATAGTTCTATTCTGAAATCAATTTCTTTCTAATATTAGCATAACCACTCTAGATTTTTTTCACTAGTTAGTATGGTATGTCTTTTTTATCCTTTTGTTTTAACCTATTTATGTCTATATTTGAGTTACATTTCTTAAAGACAGCATATCGTTGGATCTTGCTTTATTAGGAGTCTGATAATATCTGCCTTTTAATTGGAGTGTTTCGATCATTTACATTTACTATATGATCGCTGATCTGGTTTAAGTCTGTCATCTTGCTATTTGTTCTCTTTGTCTCATCTGTTCTTTGTTTCCCCTTTTTTTTTTTAAGATTTATTTATTTATGAGAGAGGGAGAGAGTGGGGGGGTGCAGATGGAGAGGGAGAGAGAGAATCTCCAGCAGACTCCCTGCTGAGTGTGGAGCCCTACTCAGGGCTTGACCCCAGGACTCCCAGATCATGACCTGAGCCAAAATCAAGAGTTTGATGCTTAACCACCTGAGTCACCCAGGCACCCCTCTTGGTTTCCTTTTTATCTTTTTTTTTAAATCTTCTTTTGTTTGTTTATTTGTATACTATTTCTCTCATGGTTTCTAGACTCTTTAAGTGTTCTGGTTGTCATCTGGGTTAGCTTCAATTTATTTAAAAGTAAATATAGACTTACTATGTCAACCTCTCAAAGCCTGAATTTCTAATGTCTTCTAAGAGTCTTTGACTAGAGATTTATAAGGGTTATTTTTCTATCCTAAAAAATTGCTTGCTAATTTTACATTAAATATTAATATAGTTAAATATTGTAGTTGGTGTTAAATGACCTTTTTTGGGATCAGCCTTTGGCTTCTCATTCCTTGATGCAGGACTCTTGTGTGAGAGGGTGACACACTCCCAATAAGTCTTATAAGGACCATATGGAGAGCATCTTGGAGAAGGCAGCTTGCATTCCTAGGTTTACCAGTCTCTGTCTTGATTCAGGGTGTTTTCTCCCATTTTATTTAGGGAGAAAGGCAAAAGAAGAGAGCTAAATCATTAATTATTTTTCTGTCTCCATCTCTCTTCTACCCATTCTTTACCAAATAAACAGATTGGTGGATTATGTTTTTCAAAAAGTCGAGAAACATTTTCCTATTTAGGTTTTTTTTTCATTTTGTTTTTCTCCTCCCACCCCCAACTCCATTCAGTTTTAAAGAAATGCTTCCAGTATACCATCCACATGGAGAGAGGGCATTCCAGGTTTTGTAATTCCTGTAGAGAAGGGAATGGCATGAAGAAGGGAGAAAGGGGAGATGTGGTTAGGCTGGAGTAATGCTATGGTTATTTTATCACATTTGGAAATGGGCAAATCGGTACTCCTCTATCTTGAATCCTAGGAAGTAGTGAGATATGAGCTCTATGTGTGGGCTCCCTAGAGGCCTTTACTTGAAATAGCTCCATTCACCCTGGCCTAGCCCTGAGGAAAAAGAATTCCAAATTCCTCCTTTCCTGAAGTTGCCTTGTTCCTAGAGGATTTCCTGGAAGCAGCTTTGTCACTAGAGGATTTTTGTCAAAGTAGCTCTAATTTCTAGAAGATATGTAAATCAGGGTATTCTTGTTCATTCTTTATTCTAAGTCTGGCTCTTAAAATTTCAAAGAAGCAGAATGTGGTACATCCCTATTAAATGCAGGTGCTTTCTGCCCTGTTTACTTCAGACAGTTGAGTGTCTATAGTGGTTTGGACTGATGGTTTGTAAGCTGATGAACGGATGCCAAAAACTAAATGTCTCTTGAATACAGTGGAGCCTATAGTCTAGTCTCCATGAATATTAGGGCAGTGTGCCAACTTGAGCTGGCTTAATTCTGTAAGCAGGAGCCCTTTGCAGAAGGATTCATGGTAATTAACCAATTCAAAGTGCAATATTTTCCTTTCATTAATTTGGCAGAAAACAACTAAATATCTACAGCAAGAATGTTTTTGACATTTTCATTTGCCTGCTTGGAAAATAATGGATACTTTGGATTGTGCTATAAAAGAAAACTGTTAGGATTTTGTCATTTCCATTTTAACTTCTTAACAGAAATGTGGATTGCTCAATTAGAAATTATTTTTTAAAAAATTAAGTAAGGGGTGGGGGCATGGGTTAAATAGGTGATGGGGTTTAAGGAGTGCACTTACTGTGATAAGCACCGGGTGATCTATGGAAGTGTTAAATCACTATATTGTATGCCTGAGACTACTATTATACACTTTGTTAACTAACTGAGTAAAAAAAAAAAAAATTAAAAATGAAGTAGGAGGAGTGGGCTGCAGCGGTAACCAGAATTGATTCATATTTTGAGGTGATTGCTTGCAGGAGGTTCTTGTGGGTTTATTGGCTCAAACCCACTGCTTTTTACATCTTCTTCCCTGAGTGTTCCAGCTGGGTCTGATGATTTCCTATCCTTCCTCCCTGCTCAAGTTATTTTTCTAGTCCAACTATTACTTGGAATTTCTCTCTCTCCTTTTTCTTTTGGGTTAAAGAAATATTTGTTATCACAGTCAGCTCATTCCAATAATTGTTAATTTTTTACTTTTAGAAATGTATTAGGACCAGCCACCTAGAATGAAGTATTTTGAGAAATTTTGGAGCTAAAGCCTCAGTGATGGCAAATATTTCCCTGAAAGAATTATAGAATTATTTATTTTTTAAGGATATATTAGTCTTCATATTTAATACTGTTATCTGTTGATAGCATTTATCTTTGCACTAAAAATATGTTTGGTAGTACTCATACCTTTGATTACTAGGCTCTGGTTATAAAACACTTGATTCCTCAATTTAATGTTTTCCTCTTGTGCCATCTTGACACATGT
The DNA here is from genome assembly GCF_002201575.2 of Neomonachus schauinslandi. Classification (NCBI taxonomy): domain Eukaryota; kingdom Metazoa; phylum Chordata; class Mammalia; order Carnivora; family Phocidae; genus Neomonachus; species Neomonachus schauinslandi. The sequence goes on from NC_058415.1 coordinate 7,907,099, forward strand.
TTTGTGTATATCTTTGTTTTTATACAGTCTTTATAAACTGGATACATTTAGTTAGAAAAATACTAGTTTATTTTTAATATTCTTTTCGTTTTAAGTATCGGAAATCCATTTTAATCCATCTAAAAACAGAATTGTGGAAGGTTATTGGGAGAACTCCTGCAATCCCAAAGAACAGCTTGGCCTCGTGAGCAACTGGAATGTGCCGTTGGTAAAGCCATTAGGAACCTAGGTAGTCCGCTCCCCGTCTTTTATATTGCTTCTATCTGCATGTCTATCCCTTCTTCACACTCTATAAATTTAATTTCAGATGCACATGACCTAATACAGTTGCCCACCACCACCCTTTAGTTAATCTGAGTGACCAGCCTAGATGGAGGAGACCCTGGTTCCAAAAATCCCAGGAGAGAGAATGTGGACCAGCTTGGATCAGGTGCCTGGCTTTGATCTAATCACCTATTGCTGAGAGGGCAGCATCATAAAGTACAGAATTGCCTGCTCTGGCCCCACTCAAATGAAAGGCAGCTTTTTTACTCTAAGAGATAGCTGCATTCTAAAAATTGGACAACAAAAGAAAATCTCTGTGAACGTAAATAATCATCTGTCCTTTTTTTTTTTTAAGATTTTATTTATTTATTTGACAGAATGAGAAAGCACACGTAGGGGGAACAGTAGAGAGAGAGGGAGAAGCAGGCTTCCCGCTGAGCAGGGAGCCCAATGCAGGGCTCGAACCCAGGACCGTGGGATCATGACCTGAGCCGAAGGCAGACGCTTAATCATCTGAGCCACCCAGGCGCCCCTGTCCTTTCAATCTATAAATATTTTTGTGCCCATTTGGATCAGAAACTGTGCTAATTAGCAGGGATTCAGTGGTTAATGAAATAAATGTACATCTTGACCATGAGGAACTTATATTCTAATAGGGGAAATGGGATTTTTAAACGTCAGCAGACAAGTAATGATTATAAAATGTGGTAAGTGCTTTGAAGAAGATACACACGACTGAGCTAGAGAACCAGATTTGGAGCCAGTGGAGAGTGGGGAAGTGGCAGGGAGAGTAAGGACATTGCCTCTTTGCCCTGTTTCCCAAAGAGATGACTTGTATGTTTAGACTTAATGGGTTAGGGGAAGATGTTTCTATCAGGGAAAGTCATATGAACAAAGGTGTTGAATTATAAGGAATGTTGAATCCTTAAGAGATGAAAAGGTAACCATGTGGATGAAATCTAGGAGAGTTTGAAATGTATTTGTCAATAACAACTAGCCGTTGTACAATCTACATGGACCAAGACTGTGGCTTAGTGATTTAGCTCAGTGACATTTATTAGAAAATGTTAAAGAGACTGTTAGATTTGATAAGCTTAAGAGCTAGGATGAACGGACTGAAGATTGGATGACACACAGCAATGATATGAGGCAGAGAGTGACATTCTGTTAGAAGTTTATTCTTTGTTTATTCATGTGTTCCTTAAACTTTTGCTTTATTATGTGTCAGGTACTTTTCTAGGTACTGAGGCTTTACACAATAAAGAATTAGATAGATCCCTTCTTCTCATGGAGCTTATCAGAATGTTGCTACTCAAAAATATGATCCTTTGACTAGTATCATCATCAGTGGACTAGGAGAACATTAGAAATGCAAAATCTCAGACGCTGCACAGACCTACTGCATCAGAATCTGCATTAAGGTTCCATGTGAGTAGTATGTGTAGTAAAGATTGAGAAGCATGGTTCTCGAGTGGGGATTGGCAAACTACGGCCTTCAGGCCAAATCCACCCAGTAGCCTGTTTTTGTAAACAATGTTTTGTTTTGTTTAATTTTTTAAAAAGATTTTATTTATTTATTTGACAGAGAGAGAGAGAGCACAAGCAGGGGGAGCAGCAGAGGGAGAAGGAGAAGCAGGCTCCCTGTTGAGCAGGAAGCCTGATGTGTGACTTGATCCCAGGACCCTGGGGTCATGACCTGAGCCGAAGGCAGACGCTTAACCGACTGAGCCACCCAGGCATCCCTGTAAACAATGTTTTATTGGGACAGCAATGTCTGTGTGTTTATGTATTGTCTGTGGCTGCTTTCATACTGGAGGGACATATTTGAGTAGTTGCGACAGAAACTCGATGGGTCTACAAAGCTTCAGCTACTCTCTGGCCCTTTAGAGACTAAATATGCTGCCCTTTTCTCTAGAGTATAAAATTGCTTGGAATGCACAACAGAGATTGTTAAATTTTACTTGTTTGTGAAAAGCTTATGGAGTAGGTAGTATTTGAATTCTTCTGAAAAAGTGGTTTGACACATTTTAAGCCTGTAATCTGTAATTCAAATAGCATACATTGAAGTCTGATATGTAAAGAATATTTAAAAATTCAAAAGACTGATCAGACTTTGTGATTGATACCATTGTGAAAAATGGAGAACAGGCCTCGGAGATTGAAGAATGTTGGTGTCATGATGACATAATAAAAATAATATAAGTTTGGGGCGCCTGGGTGGCTCAGTCAGTGAAGCATCTGCCTTTGGCTCAGGTCGTGATCCCAGGGTCCTGGGATCGAGCCCCGCATCGGGCTCCCTGCTCTGCAGGAAGCCTGCTTCTCCCTCTCCCACTCCCCCTGCTTGTGTTCCCTCTCTCACTGTCTCTCTCTCTGTCAAATAAATAAAAAATCTTTAAAAAATAATAATAATATAAGTTTACTTAGTTTTTTAAAAAATAAGTTTCCTTAGTTTAAAAAAAATTTAACAAGTGCTTTTGAAGCACAATTGTTTATATGATACTAATGATATTGCAGAGATTGCCAAGATATATGTTCAGATGTCTACCTGATTTATAAGAAAACTGAGACTACTAAAAAAGTCAAGCTTTTAGCCAATGAGTACCAGTACTGGAGCTGGAGCCTAGGATCTAGGTCTTCTGATGAACTGACCGAACTTCACTGAAGCAAAGGGGCCTAAGGAGATTCCATGTTTTAGCTCCTTGGACACTATCCATCTTTCATGCCAAGCTTCAGTCCATAGCACTCTGCTTTTATGTATCCTAAGTGTTACATTACTTGTAGGATTTCCTTTGAATATTGTTGAAAACATCATTTTATGCTCTTAAGTACCATTTTCTCTCACTGAAAATTATGTTGGTCACTCTGGACAGATAGATTATTTCTATTGTTATAAGATAGCCATGATTTGAATACAAAAAATCACTTACTTGGACAGCTCTGAGTGAGAAATGAAGAGAACCTGGAAGAGTGAGTGAAACTGGTGACCTAAGTCAGCTAAGGTGTGGGACTTTGAGGCTCCTCAGTGTGATTGTTATATTAGCTTTGCAAATGGGCTGTGGGTTGACAGCACTGCTGAGACAGGAATTTGTGCCTTCATGGGCTGCTCCAAAGAGATCAAGGGCTTTGAAATAGGGAGAGACAGGAAGTCCACTTCTCTGTTGTAGAAAGCAGATGTAAAGCAGCCATGAAGATACATGGTAGCTTAAAGGAGACCATGGGGGTATCTAGTGACCCAGAGTACTAGCCAGCCCCCAAATTATCCCATTATTTTGCAAGTGAATTCAGCTCAGGCAAACTAAAAAGATCTGAGGCTAATGGTTTAAGGATGAGATTAGCACCTCTAGGAACTTAAAGGGAAGAATGCCTGGAGGCCTCATATTCTAAGATCAGATGAGTCAGGTTCTGTGGAGAGATTGAGGTTCACAGCAGATCTGAAAACAATTGCCAATTTATGTCTGTCTCCACACACAGACACACACCCACACAATTATAACTACATTTTATGACCATGTGGGTTTAAAGACAAACATATTAAGAAATGTTAAGCATTTTCTTTGTTCTAAATTTTCAGTTGTTCTGATTTTAAAAGAAATTAAAACTTTTTGTGGGCCCCCAAAAGTATTATGGGCCCCAGGCACTGTGCCTGATGAATAAGTCAGCCCTGTTTATCTTCAAGCATTTGTTTGAATTAGCATGTCAAGTATCTAAATCAATCGAGAAACTCATGCTTGGGAAAAAATACCATTCTTTTGTGGGACTAACCATTTCCTATAAATGGTTTAAAATTTTTAAAAACTTTATTGTGTTTATTTGCTTTCTCATTTAACTCTCTCATTTGGGGGAACAGGTAGATGTTTCCATGGTCTTTAAATATAGCTAGGAAGACCATTACAATTGTTAAGGTTGAGATGGAAACAATTTGAGAAATTAGGAAATGAAGATAATTCTGATAACTTGAGGTTTTTCTTCTTCTGTTCTTTTTATTTTGACTTACAAAGAAATAAGGAAATGTACTTCAAAGGAAGGAATAGGAAAGGCAGTATGGTAGCAGGGTTTTGTTGATGTTTTGCTTGTGCTATTTATATTCATGAAAAAAATAAGTATGGGAGGAAAGACTTTCCAAATTAAAACATTTTTGCTTAAACTTTAGAAACTCTACAAAACTTATGGTAATATGAAGATTTTCAAAGTGTTCCATCATCATTTTAAGGTCTTTCTAAGATATTGTATCAAAATTATTTAAGAGTATATGTGCATTTAACCAGGACCATAAATTACAGAAATTGAGGGCGGGGAGAGAAGGAGACAAATACAAATTAAGAGAATGAGAGAGAACAACAATCATGAAAAATAATGTGGGCAAGAGCTCCTGCTACTGACCTTGATAGACTAACTTCTACTGATCTAACCCTTCTTCCATTAACAGTGAGAAAGCTGAAGAAAACATATGCGACAACTGTTCTCAGGCATTAGACAGCAGGACTGTGATTATTGAAAAAAGGCAAATTCATAAGAAGGGCTCCATGTTTGCCCTGGCTTTCTGCTGAGAGAGTTTCCTGACTGTGTCACAAGGATATGGAGTCTAAGCAGGAACAGTGGTGCCTTGAGCTAGGAAGGCAGAGATCAGAGTTTTGGGCTTTTGAGGCAGCTGGGATCTGGAGAAGGGCACCACAAAAGAGAAAGCTGTACAGAAGTGGGGGTCCAGAATTCTAAAGATGGGCTCCTCGTGAATCCTCAGCTGAAAGATGGACTACATATGGGCTGAAGAACCTGTGAGCTTACAAAGGACCAAAGAGTGCAAAGACATATTAAAGATTACTAGTAGACATTAGCGCTCTGTCCTAGGCAAATAGAAAGATGTTACTAACAGCCTAGGCATCCACCTGTGAACCAAAAAGTCCACACCTTAGAGTCAGGACTGCATCCTGGAGTAAGGCTTACTCCACATCCATGCTAACACATTAAAACCAGACCTCAGACGGAAGACAAATATAGAAGTTTGGTCCTGCCAAACTAGAGGAGCTTTGCAAAACCCCTTGAGCTTTCCTGAAAATCATTCCAATAAGACATAAACAAATTCAAGATGTTCAGCCAGTAATTCTATGCCTGGGAACAAAAATTACCACTCTTCAGAGGAACATAGCAGAATCAGAATCCAAGTTCCTTACACTCTATGATATTTTATTATAACCGGAAGTCACCAGCAGCTCAGTGACCTCCACTTCTTCATTCTGGCTCCCTGGTATTGGTTTCATTCTGGTATTCCTGTCTCAGTTCTGATATGGCTTCTAGTAGCTCCTAAGTCTTACTGTTTCCATATTTACCTCCATTGGAAAAAAGTGTATTTGTCTCGGTATTTCTAAAATCCTGATAATTCATTCTGATTCAACCAGTATAAGTCATAGTTCCACCTCAACTAATCACTGTGACCATGATGGTGCAAAGTCCTAATTGTGGTATACTGGATTGTGTATTGCATCCCTAGAATGAAGGGTGGATGGAGTTAACTTCTTTGGAACCTGTAGATCCCCAAAGCTTCTGAGAAAAGAAAAGGGGGGAGTCAATGTGAAGGGAGGTGATTAATGTCCATCACACATGCCATTATCCACGTTAAATCTAAACTTTCTCTTATTCCTACCTTTAGGGAACTCTTCTTCCCCCAACAGTAGGAAAGAATACGATTTTCCTGGCCGATCATCTTATGTCTATAGGACGCACACCTTGTTATCTTTTCCTGTGTCAACAGTTTTTTGGGGGGATTGTTAGTAATAATTGAAATTTCATCCAAAAGGGAATCATTCTAAAATGTGTTTTATTTTCCCATACCATTTTGCCATTAGGTAGCTTATACCAAACAGGAACTCTGCTCTGGATATGCTGAACAGCAGTGTACTTTTAAAAGTAAAGCACAATTCAGTTTGAAAAATGTTTATTAAACACCCAAATATAAAAGGCATGGTACTAGTAGCAACTATAGAATTCAGCAATTTGAAATCGTGAAAGTTTACTTCATTTTGTAAAGGGAACAAAATAACACTCTAGAAAGACTCTTAAGGGGCATCTGATCTGCCATGCGATCTACTGCCCTCTCCAGGAAGCCCGCCAGGAAGAGCTCAGTGTAAGAACGCAGTAACGACTTTCTCAGAAGGTTCACATGCCATTGTATATGGGACACAGTGACTATTCAACAAGTGAGATTTGATTTTTAGTTTGAACTTTAATCAGAGTAATTACTGTCTTCTATCTACTGAGGGCAAAATCTGTGTGTTTCTAACTTCCACCCAGTAGGAGTCTATTTCTTCACCTTAGAAGGTAGCACTTCATACGTATGAGGGCATTTGTGTGTCCCTCTTTCATCTCTTGTCACCAGACTAAACATTCAGTCAATTCTCACAGGTGACAGCATTTCTAGATAGACTCACCATAAAACTTCCCTTTCTCCTCAATGTCTTTAATTTTCAGCTTTCTTTCAAATGTTTGTAGAAGTAGACACCACACCCTTAATGGGATCTGAACACTGCAGTTAGTATAGTGGGAATATTTACTTCACTCTTCAGAATATGTTACTTCCCAAATTTTGTTCTTGTTGTGTCTTAATCACCTCAACTGAAGTACATGTATTATATATAATACATACGTGAAAATATAGCATTTCACAGCATTCGGTTGAGTTTTAAAAATGTATATCCATTTAATCACCACCACAATTAAGATTAGAACATTTTCATACCCTGCGAAGCTTCCTTGAGCCCCTACTCGATGTCATGCCCACCTCTGATCCACAGCGCCAGGCAAACACTGATCTGCTTTCTAGAATTCCCCATAAATAGAATCATACGGTATGCACTCTTTTGTGCCTTTTTTTTTTTTTTTTTGCTTAGCATAGTGTTGCTGCAATTTGTCTCCATGCTGTTGTGTGTATGAATAGTTATTTTCTTTTTATGGCTGATTAGTCTTTCATTTTATGAATTTACCACAATTGGACATTTGGTTTTCAGTTTTTGCCTATTATGAACAAAGCTGCTATGGACATATGTGTTCAAGCCTTTATTCAGGCAAAAAAAAATTTTTTTTTTATAAATACCTATGAATGGAAATGCTGGGTCATGTGGTTAGTGTATATTTAACTTTAGAAGAAGTTTCCCAAGTACTTTCTGGAGTGGTTGTACCATTTTACATTTCCGCTGCTGTGTACAACAATAATTCCAGTTCATACACATCCACTTGTTTTTTTTTAAAAACTGAAGAGAATTCTGGGCATAAGTTGAGATAGTATCAAACTGATGTCAGGAAAGCAGCCTTTAGTCATCAGAGGGTCCGTTTAGTCTGACTGTTCTGGTCGTATTGTCCTACAATAAGGAAATAGCTTCTGTTTTCAACTTTTATCCTCTCAGAATTATGTTTCTCGCAGATGTTTAGCTTTCTGACAAGAGTACTATTTTTGTAGAGTTTCTTTTATTTTTGTATTTTTTTAAAGACATTTCCATTGTTATAGTCTAGACAGGCATCAGACTGAAATTCTTGTAGAAATCACATTTCTGAAATACATCTCTCCTTTTGAAGCTATTCATTTTAATAAAACCCTTTGTCCCTTAATGTGTCATATCTAACAGGTCCTTACACGTAGCAGGTGCACAGTTAGTGTCTCTTTGTTTCTTGAATATCTTATTTTCATTCTATAATAGGTACTATTTACTTCCTAAGCAAGTAAATAAATCTGACTTATTATGGAACCTTCTTAACTAGCATGATGAATGATTCAGGTTATTGAATTTCATCTGTAAATCCCTTAGGAGACCTTTTACTCCCAATAGCATCAGAGGGTAGAGAAGAGGTGCTTCTGATAAGACAGTAGAAGGATTTTTTTCTTCACTGACTAACAATTCAAAATTCATTTCTATTGTGAACTCAGAATCCTGTAAGGTTGGACAGATCCACTCCACACCAGGACAGAAGAGTCATTGTGTTTTTGCCTTTGACTCCAGGTCATCTTTTTAAAAAAAATACAAACACACATACATGTAACTCTACCATCGTGACCACCCCCACCAGCAACACTGAAAACCCAAGTTTGTTTCAGGATCAGTTTACCAATGTAGAGAAAAGTCTACCGGGCTGAAGCAAGACCAGTCTTCCTCTCAGGGGAGGGGTACGCATGCCAGGATGGTCTAGCTGAACATGTTTCACCTGAGTAAAGCCCATGGGCTGACTTCTCCAACCTCCTGTGTTACTGGTCCTTTCTGTAGCTGCTTCTTGGCCCTTTCTTAGGCATCTTTTCTCTTCCAAAGAACAAATTAGATCTCCTTATACAAATTCTTCCTTCCTTTTCATTCATTCTTTTTTTTTTTTTCTTTCCAGAAATAAAGCACAGTTTTTTTTTCGCTTTTGGAGCGAATAGTTCCCATCAACAGGACTATAGATCCTATTAATGGGCTCAAGTTACCTGCTGGCATTAACACTGTGATAGGCTCTCATGTGCGTTGTGCAAGGGGGGGCAGGGTGGGGGTTGTGTGGAAGAGCAGAGAAAGAGAAACTGTAGTAGAAGGGAATGTATAAAGAAGACAAATTTACCCTATCAGGGTTGACTCTCTGTATTTCATTTGTGTCATATCGCACCTCTACAACTGTAGTAAACAAGTTTCATGCCTCGATTTCCCCATCTGTGAAATAGGGATAATAGTACTTACATCACTGGGTTAGTGGGGGATGATTAAATGATTTCGTACAAGGGAAGGACTTGGAACGCTAAGAGTTTTAACCTACTGCTATTCTGTCCAATAAAAAGCACTAGATAGTATTTGCTTTAAAAATGCACACTCCTTCTGTCATAAATTTTCATAAAATAGACTAGAAAATGTTAACAGGGTTCTCTGTGGAGTTGGATGTCTGGTTGTTTAAATGTTCCCTTTTTTCTATATTAAACTTTAAGTTTTAAATGAAAGGAGGATATTGAGCTCTTAAGCAAAAGTAATACTCTGTAAGCAAGTGCATTTGATGTGTAGGGGTTTCCTCTCCATTGTTTTTGCTAGCATCTTCCACATACTGGGTTTTGACATACTCCTCCAGACAACATAAGCCTCAAGTTCAGAACACACTGTAAACACTTCCCATGACAATCTGGATAGTTCTTCAGAGGTTCATTAATATCTTATTTTTGTGTTTCTTGTGACTGAGTTCATTATTCGGGGTGTTTGTTCCAACTCAGTCACTGGGTATGGCCAGCCAACAGGGGACTGTCATTCCAGGTGCAGGAGAGACTGCATCAATTTTTCGTTGCCTGCCTGCTTTTTATGCACATAGTCGAGACAGGTACCTCTGAGATATCCACAAATTTCTTTATACCTTCGGCCAGTGTCTGAAATAGTCCCAGGACTTATAGAAGAGAAGGATCTATGTTTGCTGGTTTCAGGTTTGACCCCAGGTTGTCGTTGGTTGCGCAGAGCAGGATCTGAGGGATTTAAGCGGACAAAATGATTTCTGACGTCTTGGGTTATCTGAAGAAAAGAAGCAGGAATGAAAGAGGTAAGGGAGTAAAGGAAGGAATGGGACTGGGGATTAAAGGCAGTTAGGGAAAAATACCGTGGTTTGTAGGAATAATTGCTGACTTCGTGCAGTGCGGAAACTGCCTTGGTCAATGTGCCCCTCTGCCTTCATCTATATGTGATACAGCAAGGTGGTTGAATGACTGGAATCAGCGGTTAGTTTGGAGGAAAATAGAGGCCATGTTCTTGCTCACTTACTGGTTAAAATAACCTTAGACAAGTCTTTTAAAGCTTCTTGCTTCAGTTTCTTCACCCGTGAAGTACATAGTTATTAATAAAAATATCTATGCCATGTCTTCCTGGGACTGCTGTGAGGGTCAAATGAAATAACGTATGTAAAAATTTTGTAAGTGGTCAAGCTTAACTAAATAGGTGACGATGATGATAAATGATGACCACAACCAGCCTTCCAAGCCACGTTAGCTTTCTTACTTTGCCCTACGCTCCTGTTCTCAGGTATCCACCATCTTCTCAGTAGGCATTAGGCTTAGTGAACCACGAAATGCCCCATTAATACTGTACCCATGCATGAGTGTTTTCCTGGCCTTGATCCTTCTCCCATTGGTGAAAGCTACTGGTCAGGAAAAGTCAAAGGAGGCAGCGCAGATGCCGAGAGAGCTTTAATCTACCATTGGGTGACTGAAGATGGATGGAGACAGAGAGCTCAGAGGAAGAAGTGTCTGGACATCCCCGGGCTTTCTGCCTTGTCCTGATAGTCTCACTCATTGCCTTGATGTGCCATCATGGCCCACTTCCTCATAATTTTGGGTATGAAGAAAAAGTGCCTGTATCATCTGAGGAGAAGAGAGGGATGGTCTTACAAGTGCTAAGGTTGTAGGTGAAATTTTAGGTATGTTATTAAACGTAGAGAAAATCTACTCACCTACAGTAGTGCTTCTCTGAACTGTAGAGTCCATCAGGCTTATTTGATCTCTTGTTACCATATTGATTGCAGGCACATTCTCATTCAGCCCAGCTGAGGAGGCTTTGATGTCATTGTCAAAAGCATAGAGCGCGTGTTACAAATAGTTGTTTTTATTAAAATACAAAATTTTGGAGATAACTTAGTAAAAATATACTTGTTTTACCTTATTCTGTAGAGCACACAAGACATATGAAATTATTTTAATTAAAAAAACCTTGTCCTTTTGAATTTGGAAGAAATTATAAAGTATAATTATATGAATTTGGTATTCTTTACAATTTGATAGTACAGCGTCTATTTTTGTGCTTTTAGTAATATATGCAGTGTTGAAAGCACTGAAATTGCATAAAATAAAAATGTGAAATGTGTTCCACATTTATTTTGTTGTTTTCTTATACCAAATGGAATTCATTCAAATGATATACTGCTGAATGCTGCCTTTTATCTATTTAAAAACAAATTTAGAAATAAATGTTTTGTCTTTTAAAAATTATAATATTTAAATCCATAAATTCTGGTTGAATGGAACACATTAGAAGGAATAGTTGAAGGCAGCAGGATAGCCCCAACTTTAGTATCCTCTCATTTGTGATAGTATTAAATTTGTTGGTTGATCCAAAAATACTTCACGTCATAGATAATTTTTCATTGGATCATTGTCTCTTTCTTTGAAAAGAAATTACCCCAGCTTTGTTTTGACACTGGCTTTCAAATAAGTTCTAAGCTTTTTTTTTCTTTTTAACACTTATGAATTGGAAACCACCCATTTTTCTCTGCCGATACCCTATTTTAATTGATGTCACCTAATTAAAAAAAGTTAAAGTCACTGTCTTGACTAATAAGCTTCAAGTTACTGTAAAACAGTGCTTTCTAATAGAGTTGTCATTTTTTGAGTTCTTGCTCTGTATCAGGCACTGTTGTAAGCCCGCAAAATGCATTAATTTTAGTCCTTATAAACACCATAGGAGGAACTACTTATTCTCATTTTGCAGTTTATTTCTGTTTTTTACAGTGGAGAAAACTGAGTCACTGGCCGTGAAATGACTTGTCCAATGTCATAGCCACCAGTTATGGTAAAGCTGGAGTACGAATTTGGGCAATGTGGATCGAGAATTCAGTACTCTCAATTATTATATGTTCTGTGTTCAAATATAGAGAACTTACATGTAAAACACAAAATGCTCACATTAGTCAGGCACAGGCCAACAGATGTGCACATCTGTTTTTACAAAACCTTTATCTGCTTTTATTAGGTGAAAATAGACATTTAAAGAACTCAGATATGTGCGTAATGTAGCTACTAGCAGAGACTGCTCATTTTTAAGTATTTACAGTTATAAACCCTATTAAGCAAATCATATGTTCTTCCTGGAACAGTTTCCTATGTAAAATTTGTGAGTTTACAAATTTTAGAAAGATTTCTAGGATTCTTCCAGATCTAATATTTTATGAATTCATGATCCTTCCTTTTATTCTTAGGTTCTTATTTTGCTTACTTGAAAATCTGTTGGTTGACTAAATCATTTAACTCTTTTTTCCTTCTCTCATATTCATTGGGGTCATAAGGCATCTCATAAATTATAATATGTTTTATTTTCGTTCTGTTCCAAGTACTTTCTAATTTCCTTTTTTATTTTTTCTTGGACCGTTGGGTTATTTGGAAGTATATTATTCAGTTTCCAAGTATTTGGTGATTTTCATGATATTTTTCTGTTATTGATTCTAATTTAATTCTGCTGTGATCAGACAAATTACTTTATAAGATTCGAATCCTTTGAAATTCATTGAGACTTGTTTGGTGGTCAGAATGTGGTCTGTCCTGGTAAATGTTCAGTGTGTAGTTGGGAAGGATATGTATTCTGCAATTGTTGGGTAGAATGTTCTGTAACCGTTAATTAGGTCAGGTTGGTTGATGGTGCTGAAGTTTTCTATATTCTTTCTGATTTTTCTGTCTACTTGTTACATCAATTATTGAAAGGTGAATGTTAAAAATCTCCATCTATGATAGTGCATTTTTCCATATCTCTTTCAGTTCAATCAGGTTTTGCTTTATGTATTTTGAAGTTCTGATAGTAGGTGCATAAAATTTGGGATTGCAGTTTCTCTCGATGAATTGGCTCCTTTTTCATTATGAAGTGACCCTTCTTATTCCTGGTAATATTTTCTGCTTCAAAATTTACTTCATTTGGTATTAAAATATGGCATGGTATATCTTCTTCAATCCTCTTAGTTTTCCTGTGACACCATATTTATAGTGGATTTCTTATAAACAACATTTAGCTTGGTCTTTGTTTTTTATATGATTTGACTGTCTCTGCTTTTTCATTGGTTTGTTTAAACTGCATTTTATGTGATTATTGATATGGTTAGGCTTGAATCTACCATGTTGCTGTTTGTTTTCTTATCCGTTGTACCTATTCTTTGGTTCTTTTTCTTCTTTTTTTTTCTTTCAGATTACTTGAGTAATTTTATGATTCCATCTTATCCCCTTTATTGGCTTATTGTGATACCTCTTTGTTTTATTCTTTCAGGGGTTACTGTAAGGCTTACATTACATTCCTTAACTTATCACAATATACTCTCGTATAGTATTATACCTCTTCATGTATAGTATAAGAACAGCCAGTGAACCTTAGCAACAGTTGGGGCAATGGGATGGAGGACCATACTGGAATCATGTGCAGTGATGGAGGACCATACTGGAATCATGTGCAGTGTATATGTGGGAACTTGGAAAAATGCCTCGCTTCAGATGCCTTCCTACTGGCTTATTGTTCCTTCCATAGGAACACTGATAGCATCCTTTCTTTTTCTGGATGAGTAAACTGAGGCTTACGTTAAAGTGACTTTAGTAAATGGCAGAAACAGGCCAGACATAGCATCACATAAGGAATACTAGTGTGTAAGTCAGCTAGACTTAGATTCGAATTCTAGCACTATTGCTTGCTCGATATGTGACCCTGGACAAGTTATTTAATGATTCTAATTAAAAAACATTTTTTTTAGATTTTATTTATTTATTTGAGAGAGAGAGTGACAAGAGAGACAGAATGAGCAGGGAGAGCTGCAGAGGGAGAGGGAGAAGCAGACTCCCCACTGATCAGGGAGCCCAATGTGGGGCTTGATCCCAGAATGCAGGGATCCTGACCTGAGCAGAAGGCAGACACTTAACTGACTGAGCCACCCAGGTGCCCCAACGATTCTAATTTTTATGCCTAAAATGTGGGTAGTAATCATCAGTTGTTGTTCTCTGTGCTCACATAGTATCTGTTTTCTCTTTTGGTTGTCAGCATTAAATGGAGTAGTATTTATAAAGCACCTAGTTAAATTGCTTGGCGCATTGTAGGACTTCAACAGTATTTGCCGTGGGAGGGTTGTGTAAGTCATGGCCTGACTCCCAAGTAAGTGCTTTTAGTTTACTTTCATAGTCAATTACCTGTTCAGATTTTATGCTGTCTTTTAGACCTAGAAACATCTGTATATATGGAGGGAATAAATAGTTAACATAGATGAGGTTACTTACTGTGAGTGAGTCTGATAATTAAACCACATAGGTTCAGAGTTTAGAGGAGATCTAGACAGTGAAAAAAGCTCCATGAAGGCTAGAGGCTGGAACAGTCAGGGACATCACTCACTTTCTTCTAGGCATTGACACAGAGAGAGAGGTTGAGGGGTCAGAGAGGTTGGGGGGGCTATGAACATGAATGTCACAGATCTCATTGTGTTGCATTTGCAAACAGACAGTTCATATTATGGGGCCAGAATTTAGGTCAATGAGAAGTAGGGGCTGGGAGAATAGATTTGAAGGTCATCATAATATACAAGTGAACCCTGAAGCTGCAAACTGTTATTCGAGGGACAGTGTGTGCTGAGTGGAATGCAGAAGGACAAGGTTATATCTTCGGGGAATAGTCTTTGTTAGGGGAAGATCAAAGAGGAGGCAGTCAGGGAATTTAATGATTTCCTCATCTTGCCATCTTTTCTAGCATCTAATGTTACTGGCATTTAGCAAGTGAATATTTATTGAATTTGGGTTGGACATAGGTTGTGAGCATAATTTATGAGTTTTTTTCTTAAATAGATTGGGAACAGTTATTGAACCCATTAAAATCCTATCTAACGTAATGTGCTCTTTTGGGAAGATGACATATATCCTTGAGTCTTCCAAACTGGCGTGTGTATGAACACTGAAGAAGTCCCTGGTGTTTGTAAATTTCTCACTGATATTGCAGGACCATGATTTTACTCTTAAGAGTGTCATTTCATAACAGTTGCAGATTTCAAATTTGAAACCCAAATTTGTTTCCATCAACTTGGAAATATGGAAAACAAACAAAAACTTGTAAGCAGAGGAGCTATGGCAAGAACATAGACTTTATAGTCAAATGAAATTCCATGTGGATCCTGGTGTTGTCTTTTGTGAGTGGTGGAACCTTTGGAAAATAGTTGCGTCTCTGTGGCTCTCAGTGTCCCATTTTTATGGAATAGAGAACAACACACATTTTACAAGGTTGTTGAGAATTGAAGTATTAAATTTAGTTGTAGGCATTCAATAAATGGTCACTTAAAAAATGGAATGTATTGGGTGCCTGGGTGGCTCAGTTGGTTAAGTGACTGCCTTCAGCTCAGGTCATGATCCTGGAGTCCCAGGATGGAGTCCCACATCAGACTCCTGAGTCTGCTTCTCCCTCTGACCCACCCCCCTCTCATGATCTCTCTCTCTCTCTCTCATTCTCTCTTCCTCAAATAAATAAATAAAATCTTTAAAAAAATGGGATGTATCTAAAGTAGCTGAAGATGGAACAAAACAATCCTGATTTATTGGGAGAATCTTTTGGGTACCAAACACCAGCCTTACCTTTCTTCATTTTCTCTAGGTAGAGGATGTAATTTTTTTCCGTTTCCTAATTTATTACTTAGTATTCATCCTCCCACACTGAGATACATGCAAAAAAGCATAAAAGGTTTTTCACTTGCAGCCTTACTCACAGTTGCCAAGAGAACTGCTATACAGTACCGCAGAGCTTAGCTTATATTTGTTCCAACTATCTTGACTCTGAAGGTGTTAAAGTAGTGAACTGTTAGGTTAAATCCATACTCAGGAAGCATTTGTTCCTTGTCTTCAAAGCAAGAAGAAAGGGAAGCAGGGATGAGTCCTTCAAAGAAATTGTGTCCAGAATCTACAGTACTTTTAGGTAATTTTCTCTATTGAGGTTTTTTTTTTTCCTCTCGAGTTAAATCTATACATGAAAAAGAGTATAATCTAAATATGTACAGAAGAGGAGCCATTTAAAAAAAAAAAATCAAAAGAGTTCACTCCTGAGCAACTCAAATCATCAACTATAATAGGTTAACCCTGAAATATAAATTTAACTCCCATGTAAAAGTTAATTTGATTATCTATTCTTGGGAAGGAACATTATCACTTAAATTATGAATTGTTAATTATTGTTGAGTCTTCATAATTTTCAGCAGAATAATTTATTGGGTAAATTGAGTGCACTTAAAAAGTTCTGCTTGGTGTGTATTATGTTATACTTTAATAAAGATTTTAATAACATTCTAAGAAGATAGAGATGTTTCGTTTGGGGCAAGTTCTTTTTAGGAGAAAAGGTTGTGACTGAAAAAAAGTTTAGATGTTGCTATAAAGTGACAGATTTTATAGAAATTTGTGCATTTTATGTATTTTCCAAGGAAAGGGTGTTTTGGATTTTGGGGTTTTCCTGTTAAACTGAGATAAATTTTCACATAAGCCTGTGTTTTAAGAGCCAACCTTAAGAAGTGCCATTTTTAGATTGATCAATATAAAACCGATTAGAATTTTATTTCTTAAAAATTGCCCTATTCTCTCTCTGTATTGATTTTTATTCAACTCACATTACATAATAAACATGGATTTTCAGCAGTGGTGGTAGCCTTATTAATATTCGATTTGAAAGAAAAAGGAATTTTATAGTAGAATTGCCAGCAACAATAATTTAATAAGTGAGAAATTTGTAGGTTTTTTTTTCCTAGAAGTTCAAAGATAGTCATAAATTTCCCTCTGTTTCTAAAAATAACTTTGTAATGGGGTTGGTGTGCCTAAAAAACGGATGGCCTCCTGTGTTTTGGAACCAGGCGAAAGCTTCTGTTGCAACTGCATTGCATCTCCAGAAGCAACCTCAGGGACTCACTGATTTCACTGACGTACATGGGTTTGGAGCAACAGCTGTTGACCTTCAGAAAAGCCAGCGTCACCCTTTGCACCTTTCTTTTATGGCTTTTTACTCAATATATTTACTTTAGGGAAATGATATTTTTGTGAAGAGCCCTCTCAAGAAGAAAAGACAGCAAAATGCATTAATAAATCTGTCCTTATTAAGTTGTTTGCTTCTTTTGCGTTTCTACTGCTAATTGCTATTTATGTACTTAAAAATAGAGTTACCTTGGAGTCACGTTAAAAGCAAGATTCTGTAATTCATAATATCCCGGGTGCAGTGGTATGGTAAGTGCTTCATGATGGAGATTCAAACAGATAGGTCATGACCTGATCAGAGACTCAAGGTCATTACCTTGAAGGGCATGTCCAACCTTAGAATCCCTGAGCCTAAATTGCTCCGAACATAGCCACATAAAATAAAGTAATACAACATGACTAGTGTTTACCTTTAGTGGTCTTAGATAGCGTGGTTCTACTATAGTCAGGAAAGGACAAGCCAGGAATATTCAGCACTGGTGATCTGATTTCACAATACACTTTGTTTTGATACACCAAATACTTTGGCCATATAGCTTATCTGTAAGTACTGAAGAGTAGTATGCTTGTCCATTTTTGATGTCTGTAATGAAATGCTGTAGCTAAGGTCAAGCCTATGGTTCATGTCAAAATTAGTTGTTAAGATGCACAAAAGTCGGGCGCCTGGGTGGCTCAGTTGGTTAAGCGACTGCCTTCGGCTCAGGTCATGATCCTGGAGTCCCGGGATCGAGTCCCACATCGGGCTCCCTGCTCAGCAGGGGGTCTGCTTCTCCCTCTGCCCTCTTCCCTCTCGTGCTCTCTGTCTCTCTCATTCTCTCTGTCTCAAATAAATAAATAAAATCTTTAAAAAAAAAAAAAAGCACAAAAGTCATCTCAAGGAAAAAAATGGCGTAATTAAGCTACATTTCTAACTCAGCTTATATACTCAGCAGTTTGGAGGGGCTGTCGTGTGGCTATAATTTAACTGGGCCTCACTAGGTTCTTACTCTCAGGAAGGTGGAGCAGAGTGGGGAAAAGGGCAGGAGGCCAAGGAGAGAAGGCAGAAAGGGACAGAGGGCCAGGGAAAAGAGAGGGCGAGGAAGAACGATTTATTAAAATGCTCCTGTTATCTTAATTGAAAATAATATATAATTCAGTATTGAGTAAGGAATCCCGTAAGGAAATCTCAGAAGGAAAAGGAACAGAGTTTTCATATGTAAATAACCTTCTAGTTGCATTCAGAAAACACCCTCCTTGTAAATCTGGTTTGTGTGAAAAATGATGCCATGGAACCATGAGTAGTAATCATCTCATATTTGTATATGGTTTTGAATATAATATGTAAATGTTAGCTTACTATTTTGGTACAACAAGAAAATCATTTCTGTTACCTTCATAGGAGAGATTACAGAGAAGATACAATTTTTGACTAGATTATATTGGGAGGTTGTTTGCTACTACCTTGCTTTAATATCCTTCAATATTGCAGAAGTACTACTTCTCTGTAAATTAGCTGTGGACAATTTGTGAGTTAATAAAAATCAACAGTGTGCATCAGATGAGTAAAAAAGTCAAGCAATATGGTTGTTTTCCGAGTTACAGTCGTACAAAACCATTTCAAAATCTTTTTAAAAGAAAGCGTGAACATAATATGGAAAGAGGTAATTGCAAAACATTTTAACATGGATAAATAGCACAAGTTGTGGAAAGCTTGTAAAACCGCCACCTAAAACTGATTACCCTTATGAGTATTTTATGCTGTTTGACAGTGAGAAGTGCACCTTATAAAAGCTGTTACCCAAACCATTACATTTAAAAGGTTTCTGTCTCACACCCCAAAATTACACGTATTTGCTGCAAGTGAAAATTCAGGATTTGTTCCCTGTTTATTTTAGTGGCAATTACTGTGGTGTTGAATTTTGCTTTTACCCCTTCTTCCTGGCAAACTAGAAATTAGTCTTTTTGGTTCATTTCAGCATAAACACAGTGGGTTTGTGTATTGTACGTTATATACAGAGATGATGTAATAATAAAACTGTGAGCCTGAAACACTCAGACACTCCATATAATAATAAAATACTGAACCTCTATCACCAAGATGCTCCATGTAGCTGAGAAAAAACAAAACAAAACAAAACAAGTTTTACGAGATGATCCAGAATTTCTACAGAATAGAAAATCCAGTGAACCATTTTAGTTGATATCTACACACACACACACACACACACACAAAGTTTGACTTACTTGAAATCTTGTTCAACACCCAAAAACAGTGCCTTATTCATTTATGTGAGAAAGAAACTTGGAAACGTCTAAGAGACCCTCTTATTCCAGGATTTCATTCTCCA
Source organism: Neomonachus schauinslandi (assembly GCF_002201575.2). Classification (NCBI taxonomy): domain Eukaryota; kingdom Metazoa; phylum Chordata; class Mammalia; order Carnivora; family Phocidae; genus Neomonachus; species Neomonachus schauinslandi. Next base: position 7,926,392 of record NC_058415.1, read on the forward strand.
TGTTATGAGCATTTCTCTCATTGTATAATAAGCACTTTGAGATTCTGGCAGGCCTTGCTGCTATTTTTTTTTTTTTTTTCTTCTTCTCTTATAAACCATAGTCTGTTAGAGCTATTGACTGGGCATTGGGAGTTCTGAGTCCTAATGCCAGCTCTGATACTAACAAATCCATTTGGTTTATTAGTCTCAGGTTTCCTGTGAAATGGGGCCTGAACTTGATGATCTCTGGATATTCTTTCAGTTTAAAATCTTTGATACTGGGAGATAGGCCAGTTATCTGAAAACCTATCACACCTTACCTTCCCCCCAAAATGTACCGAGTGATCAATGTACTGAATGAATAATTCTCCTACAGGTGGTTTGCTAAAATATAAACTGAATGGCAGTTTTGTTATATTTACCAAGTACTCTAATTTATCAATTTGCCTAGGAACCAATTTTCCAAATTATCAACTGCCTGAAATAGGTTTGTGTTAACTACATGTAAAGTTTATCACAAATCACACTGCATAGAATAGTTGCAAAAGCTTTTGAAATTTTTGGTGGGAAGCATTAATTAGTTTTAATTTGGTTTTAATTTTTCTATAGCAATTTCACTGCAGACTCTTGGCAACAAAAATATTTATCAGTCCAATTCAGCTGAGTGCCAAATTTATCATTGATATTTCATATACCGAAGGCCTTTCAGTTGCTTAAAACAGAAGCAACATATTTAGTTAAACTGCTTAGCAAATTTGTGAATTAAGAGAAGTGCAGAATGCATTTAATGGATGAAAAACGTGTTGCAAAAAATAAACCTTCCCTATTATCGTTTGTAAACTCCATGGCATTCAAGACATGCACAACCCTTTGACTTAAATTAAACGAATGCTTATTCTCAAAAGTTACTGGCCCAGAAAATGGCAAAATTCCAGAATATAGTTCTTGGTAGGCCGTTGAGCTAGCTTGGAGCAGACTTTCAGACAAATTGAAACCTTGACTTCATCAGTGTGAGCATCAAAGAAATCTTCAAAAGGCCCTTTAAAACTGTACAAATTATGTCAACAGTATACATAGTTAAAAGACACAAGTTTTGAGTGAACTCGTCAATTTCCCAAATTGACCATTTGGCAAAACGATTCCTAGCAAGTTGATTTTTGGCAAAATAGACCCAGCGTTAGCATATTGCTACCACTGTCTAGGGGACAATGAAGCTATGGAATCGTCTTTAGAATTGGAGGTGTTTTCCCTCAGCTACACCCTCTAGCCAGAGTTGGAGCCATTTGGAAGGTCTTCTGCCTCTGCCTGTATCTGCATGTGTGTTACTATGTATCCAGACTAACTTTTGATTCTAATCACCCGTGTGCCTGTGTGTGCGTGTGCGTGTGTGTGTGAGTGTGTGAGACGTGGCTGCACAACATAGACTTCCAAGATATTGAAGATGTAGAATTAAAGGTCTGTGTGAGAACTGAGGAATTTTTACTTTGCTCTGCTCTTCTGATGTAGCAACATATGTCCCGTGTGAGCGTTTGACTGAAGCAATGAAACAGGTCAGATCATTCGGCGTGTGTCAAGGAAAGGTGGTCCTGTGCTCAAGCAGGAATAGAGATGATCGTTCTCCTCCAGGTCTGTTGTAGGGCATTGCTTTGGTGCTTGGTTTCCCTGAGCCTGCCTTTGGCCAGCAACCTTCCTTAAAGTTCTGTCTGCTTCCCAGTTACTGCCTCTGATTGCAGTGCAAGGCCGTGAGGTAGGAGAGTTAAATATATTTTCTTGGAGTTACTGAAGGCAGTTTGTAACTGTATGTACAGGCCAGGGAGCAACAGTTCCTGGCACCTGCACCAAAGACCCTTTGGTTTCCCCCAAAATCAATTTTTTGTTGAATTAACTAGTTGAGACTATCCTTTCATTTGGCATCTGAGAAGCTGCATCCAGTCATTCCTATTCCTTTAGAAGTGGGATTGATGGTGGGCATCAGACAACTCAACTCCAAGACTTTAGAAAGAGAAGATATTATACTTTTTTTTTTTTCTAAACGCTTTCTAACCTGTGATTCAAATTCTAAAAAGCCTACATGTATCGATACCTCGGCAGAGGTGGTATAGAACCTACATGATCCAGCATCGCTGTGATGTACAGAATAGAATAGACAGCCATCTTGTCAGGTACTCTGTGTTGCTGGAAATGAAATTAAGATGATTTTAGAAATCATGGAAAACTAGTAACTGGGTTGAAAATTGCAGCATGTCCAGTTCCTGTAATGTAGAAGTATTAAAAGGTAGACAAGACTGCTACTTTCCACAGGATGACCTAATCACTGGTCTGTAAAACCTTTAAGTTGTCACATCATAAGCCTATGGCTGGGTAAAAAAAAAAAAAATCCAAATTTTTGCTCCTGGAACCTAATAGATGGTATAATACATTCAAGCCCTCACTCTGCCCATTCATAGCTGTGTGACCTTGGGGCTCACAGAGTTATTTAAGCTTTGAGCCTAGGTTTTCTCATCAATAAAAATGAGATAATAATAGCACCTACCTCGTAGGATTTCTGGACAGATGAAGTAATGCATGTAGAATCCTTACATAAATGTGTTAACTGATTTGTAACTAGAGGCTTCTTGGAACACCTTTTTCTGTGAAAAGTTTCAATGATTATTAAGAGACCATAGAAGAATGTCAGTTGAATGTTGCCAATCTCAAATAAATTTCAAGTGGTTAATTAATGATGAAGTTAGAACAATTACTATTAGGCTAATTACTTATTCTTAGCATTTCAGCTATGAAAATTAAAGATCTCTGAGTGTTTCTGTCTCATAAAAACAAAGGAAGCATACCAGGCCACCTTTTCTAAAATGACATGATTAGAGCATTGGATCTGAATCCTCAATTCAGCAAATCAGGTGTACTTATTAAAACAAAGTAAATGATGTGTCAGGAGGTTCAGAGCAATAGCTGAAGACTTAATTTGCTCATTTGAGTTTATTTAATCCTTATCTTGTTCATTTTTTAAGAAATTACACACAAAATCTGTTGAGGCTTACAAATCTCAGAAGAGGGGAGTTGTTACAAGATTCTGCCTTAATGAGAATTGAAAGCAAAGTCACATTGGAACATTAAGGGAAAACATTCTTAATGAATAACTTGATTGGAAATGGTTCTAATAGAAAATTATACAGAATTTGAAGTATGAAATGCCTCTGATACTAATAACTCTTAATAGTAATGTGTCAACAAGGTCTTAAGCTCATTCCTGTCCCCCCTCTTTTAAAAAATTATCTATCTATCTATCTATCTATCTATCTATCTATCTATCTATCTATTTATTTTTGAGAGAGAGAGCAGGGGAGGAGGGACAGAGGGAGAGGGAGCCTGACGCAGGGCCGGACCCACGACCCTGAGATCATGACCTGAGCCGAAATCAAGAGTCGACTGAGCCATCCAGGCTCCCCAAACTCATTCCCTTTTTTTTTTCAGGGTCTCGCTTCCCTAATAAATAACAGATTTAAACCTATATCTTAGATACTTCCAAGTTCTAAAATTCTTGGATTCCCATTATCTCCCATCACTTGGGTGAACACTGTCAGGACCCTGATTAAAACTCACGTATGTTTCCATTCTTCACCGAACAAGCAAAGTGGAAAAAGTTGCATATGCAACTACCAAATAGGTACACATGCAAACATAATATTATTTCACTATTATTTAAAGACCAATAATCAGCCAAACTGTGACCGTGAATCACTATCTTCCTGTCAGCCTAACAGAGTGCTAGGGATACAAATAGCTGCTGATTGATAAATAAGATTTTTAAACTCAAATATGCAATAACCATTCTGTCTGAGAGCTGAAAGGTGCTAAAGAGAAATACAATCTGCATCTATTGTGTGGCACTGTGGAATTAATTTATTAAGACTACTGTCCATGCAAGTGTCATCTCATTCCCTTTTTCATCTGTTCATTCAACAAATTGAAGATCTGTGTGTATATTTGTAGGTGGAAAAGAGGCATGTGCTCATGGCATTTATCATCTGGTTGGAGAGACAGTTACCCTGCAATATGATACCTGCAGTGCACTGAGTAAAAATAAGGTGCTCTGGGAGCGCCCAGGAGGACACCAGTCCCACACTTGTTAAGAAGAAGGGAGCAGAGTAGTGGTGTTTTGGAAAGCTATCTGGGGGCAGTGGAATCCTGAGATGCAAAAGATGAAGTGAAGATGAGAGAAGGTGGTCAGGAAGCATTGCTTTGGTCAGAGGGAACTCCTTGTTCACAGACCCTGGGTTTGGGGAACTGAGAGTGGTTCCACATGCTTGGATCGTGTGTGGTCTTAGGAAGATGGTAGGCAAGAGCTCTGTGCTAACGAGCCTTAGAAGCCCTGTTGGGGGCTTGCAGTTTATCCCGAGGGCCCTGGGGACCCATTGCCAGGAGTGGCCTGAACTCTGGAGAGATGAAGATATGTGAGGAGATTTTTGAGAGAGACAAACGAGGAAGCAGCATCATTGGGCTAGTTAGGTTTGGGAGGTGAAGGGAAACATACGGTGATCAAGAAAATGATTGGGATAGGACAGTTAGTATTAGTGTATTTTCAGGGACAAAAACGAGTTCCCTTACCTTTTTTTTAGCCCCCTGGGAAGATGGTCCAAGTGTAAGAGGAGGAGGGAGGATGGAAAAGAACTCATTAGGTGAAATTTCACAACTTACATAAAACATTACAAAGTGACAATTGCTCTTAAACATAAAGAGCTTATAGTTGATTTTAAGCATATTAATAACTCCAACTAGGGGTATTAACCGTAGATTTATGAGGTAGCCTAAGATAGTAGCCCACCATTGAAGAAACTTGTTTTTGGAGCCAAGAAAATGCTTTGGACTGAGTTGGAAGGACAGCCATACACAGGGTGCATCACCAATTCCCATAAAATAAATCCAAAGGAACATTGTCTTTAATTCAGTGTAATTGACTTATTTCAAGTAATACTGATTTTTAGAGAGAAATAATTTTTCTGTTAAGTTTCTGAGGGTACAGAGTTGGCTGGGATCCTCAATGTGTTTTACTTTTCATCCTTTGTCTGAGCCTTTATTCCAAGTGTATACACATGCATTTTATAATGAAAATCGATGTAAAAATTTCATTTGATTTAATAGCATGTTTTTAAGTGTTTTCAGAATTTATGTGTGTGTGAACATATAGATTTTTTTCCAAGTCCACCCACACCCCTGTTCACATTTGCCAAAAAAAATGGCAGTAATGAGAATTCAGTTCTTTAAGATACTGTACATTTAAAGTGGGGTATATTATTTCCATTATTAGCAGTGTTATTACACAGTATTATTTTCCCCTTTTCGATGTGTTGATCTCTGTGAGCCTGTCATTAGGGGAGTTGGGAACTGCAAACGGCTCTATTCTCCACTTTTATAAAAAGAAAATGAGAGGAAAAAAAATAGAAAAGTGTCTTGTGTAGGCAAGAGAATCCAAGAAGAAAGTTGTTATTGGAGCCCTCTCTGTTGTGAAGAAAATTAAGTATTCCTGTTCTTACCTTCATTCCCTGTAAAATCCTGTTCTGGGGCGACACTACCTGCTTGTTTTCTTTTGTGGCTTTTTATGTAATCCTGCCTTGTAGGCTTTTTATATAATCCTTCTCTGTCTCACCCCCTCTAATGTAAGATCACTGGGAAGCCCTCGTTGGCAAGCCTCTTCTTGTTTATCAGTCCCATAACATAAGGTAGGATGGTTACTTTCATGCATGTGGATGAAGCCACACTAGTGAATGCAGGGAAAGAAAGACAAAAGTTCTGTGTGTGAAGTTCAGGGTTTGTAGGAAGAAGGACCAGATGCCATTGAGGCTAGTTCCAAAAGGGAATACTTAAGTTTGTGTGGTGGGATTAAACATCTAGGTTCCCCACTTATATCCTCTTTTCAGTTTGAGGTCTTTGGAAGAAGCACTGTAGCTCTTCTCAGTTTGTATGGAAGGGAGCATAATTAAAAGTCATGTCTCGATTCTGGATTGGACAATAGGCACTGGGTAGTGTCATAAGGAAGGGATCCTATTGGATATTAACATGCAAGAGTGTGTGTTACTAGATTTCCTTCTTTCAGGAGAGAATGACCAGTGTCTTGGAATTAGCAACGAATGGGTCTGTAGATATAATCTCCAGATATATTTTTTAAATAGGCTAATTCCAACAGAAACACTGTAGAAGTCGGTTTTTTTTTTTTTTTTTTTTTGAGGCACTTGAGTAGGAGGGGAGACAGAGCTCCTGCCCTGCTACTAAACAGATCAGAATCTACCTTTGCAGCTGTCTTTGAGCTTATAAGGTCTGTTTTAGGTTATAGAATCTAAGACTGACTTTTGGGGGGGTGGCTTCAGGCTAAATGGGTCTCTGGAGCCTGTGTTGCTTTTGACCAGCAAGTCCAAGGTTAGCTTGAGACCACTCAGAGTTTACAGTCATTGGTTTGGGAAAGCCCATATTTCAAGAGTTAGAAGTTCCATTGATGTTATTCTGTCTCCTCAAGCATTTTTCCAAAGCATGCATTTATGTATCTGTGAAGAAGATTGCATTGTGGGCGGCATATTATTTGGCAACCTGCCTTTTCTACTTATATTATTATGAATATCTTTCCATGTTGGCTTTTATAGATCTGAATGGTATTCCACTAAAGGGATACAGAATAGAACAATTTGTAAGTTCCCCAACTGTGGATATTTTGGTTGCTTATTATTCACTACCCTATCATTTACAATACTTGAATGAGTATCCTTGTGTTTATATATGATATTGTATATACATACACATTCATTTAATTGGGCCCTTGTTTGGCTGTTTTTTAGGACATGTTCTTAAATGCAAATGAGTCTACATTATAACCTCTTTCATCTATAAAATATTTTGTGAATACAAGGTTAGGGTAGATCTCTTAATCCATGGTATGCTTTTCCATATCATAAAAATTGTAGGTTTGATAACTTCATAAAAGTATATTGATTATATATTAGGTATAGTACATATTTGCAATTTATGTGAAATTGTGCAATTTGTGCATATTTGTGTCTCTTCAAATTTAGAAATCTTTCTCAGTGCCCAAAGTCTTCATAGACTACTTTATCTCCTTTAGAGTTGATTTTGCTAAAATAGCCTCAGTGCTGCTGCTGTCTGTGTGGCACCTAGGGTCCAATGACAACTTGCCATTATTGGAGTAAGACAGACCTGGACTTGAATCCTGACTTCATCCCTTAATAGCTCTGTGACCCTGGGCAAGTTAATCTCTAAACATTACTTTCCTCTGCTATAAAATGGGAATGTCTACTTGATGGGGGAAATTAAGGTTAATGTGTGCAGAGTATCTATCACATGGTAAGTGCTCAGCAGAGGTAGCTATTCTTATTAATATCACTAATAATGAAGACAATAGATTTATAATAAAGGGCTTGTTGCTCATCATCTTTCAATGCTGAGCATTAATACCATTAAATGCTCCATCCAGTAGGTTCTGGTCACTCTCAGGATTGGATGGACCAATAGGGAGAAACATTTATGGCTTTGTCTGGTACATTTTGGTAAGAATCTTTCTGTATATTACATCACTGTGTTCTCAGACTCTCCTTCCAGTAGGATAGAGTGTAGGATACTATAGATGTTCTTGTTTCTTTGGTTTTCTTTTCCTTTTCTTTCAGCTGGTGTCTGTGCACCACCATTTTTAGCATATGTCATGCAGGTAAGACCCGATTTGCCTACTCATGAACATGAGTAGGAGAAAATGCTGGGATGGCATCAGCAATGGACTGGACAAGCCGTTAGTTCTCTTTTCCCCAAAATGACCTCTGGGCCTGATGACAGCTTCTTCTGATAACTAGAAACAAATAACAAATAATAAAATAGTTTTTATATTATTTCAGTAGTTTGGCTTTACTAATATGTTAGTAGATGATTTTATTTTTTAAGTAATTGGTCCTTCAAGATAAAAGCTGTTAAAGTAATTTAATTTGATTTTATTCTTCTCCAAAGAAACAGTTTTTCATACTCTGAGTCAAGGGAAGAATTAGTTAAGTGAAAACCTTGGTTTGAAAAGTGAAAAAAGTTACCCAGGCAACCTGTATATGTTACCAGTGTGCTGATTAATCATCACCAACATTAATCACTGTCATCAGTTATCACGGGAAGATGACTGCCTAACAGTCTACACTATTATCATTCCATCATTGTCTACAGATCAATTTAGTACAAAAGATTAATTGGACATAGTCATGAGGATTACAATATTAAACCTAAATAAACAGGCAGAGCTTTTATAATACAGAAAATCATGAATTTTCCTTTTACATCCCTTCAGTTACTTGATTTATTAATTTGATAAAGCCCTGTGTTGTACAATGAATAAACTTTCACAGAGGTGTATTTTAAATAAAAAAGCTTGACTACAGTCTGTAGCTTAACCGGTTTCTTTTGTTTGTACTAGACAAAGTGGGAAAAAAGCCAAGTCATAGTGTTTTATGTTTATAGTCAAATTAATCAGTTCAATATATTTTTGTCAGTTTCAAAACTACATTTATCACATGATTATTTACCTATTTGTATAAACTTTCTAATATGGCCCATTGTTTTATGTTATATTGTCTTCTTTGAAAATTGTTTAATATCCTTAGGATTTTTTTTTTGAAGAATTGAAATCATCTTAATATTTTTCATCATCTACTCCAGAATAGTCCAGAAATGTGTATTTTTCATACTAATTTTATGTTCAGGAAAGCAAATAATGGCAATCCCCTTCACCCCCAAAAAGCACAGCTCATTTTAGTTGTCTAATTTTAATAGAGATTTTTATTGCTCTGGGCATTATATTTACTAATGTTTATTTTCTAACATTTATTCAGGAAGCTGATGCTTAATCAGAACATTAGTAATAAAACTTTTATGCAGCAAAACATCAATTATGATTTGGGATTTTTCTGTGTAAAATCACACGGATGTTAAACTTCTTGTTCTGTATTTTAAAAGCAGTAATTCAAATTCTGACAATTTATTTTTCTGTAAATAGCATTCCTATACTCTTATGTTGAACCAGGTTTCTAAGTAAATAATTTATATTTGAATGTCACATTTTAGATGTGACTTGTCTTTATTATACCCATTAAGTGACTATCATAATAACTTTGGTTAATTTGGTTCAAGTAGGAATTGGAAGTAGCATCTTTTGTTTTTCTACACTAAGGAAGAAGGAAGGCAATTCTCTGTTGCACTTGCAAATTAAATTCCAAGTCTTTATTTTCTATACTGAATTAGAACCTGTTACATTCCTCAGTGTAAAAAAAAAAACAATACAGTCAGTGTAGTGAAGCCAAACTTTGTGGACTTTGCTTTTTTAGAGAGCAAATTATTTCAGGTTGAAGAACTCCAATAAAAATTAGATGGATACTACCTATTTTTAAGCTATCCCAGTTATATAGTTCTGTTTAAAAAGTAATTGATTAGGTCAGACTATTAAACCATTTAATTTGGCATGTACATTGTGTGTGATAAAAGGAATCCAACTGTGAATTTGAGTGTATTAAATAATCTTCAGGAAGTTCCATAAAGAACATCTGAATGCCTTGAAACTTGCAATAACGCATGTTTGTTCCAAACACATTTGCTTTGCCTAGGTTTTGCCCATCAGGTTGAAGAAATGCTAATCTTGTTGCATTCAGCGGCTGGGTTTTTGCAATATTCTTTTCCTTCTCCTAGGGGTTAATTAGCCTTCTTTCAAAATGTGGCCTATTTAGCTGTAGATTCGCATGATTCAGCCAGAGTTGGCTGTACAAGGCAGAACCGTTAACAGGCGGGTGTGTCCAACTGCTTAATTAGCCAGAATAAAAAGGTCCTTTGTCAAACAAGCATCTGTTGCTCTTGACACACCTGACAGCCACATTAGGCAAGGATGACTAGACTGAAATTGTGTATGTCTCTCCTGCAAGAATATACAACTCATTTACATATGGGCTGCATCATGGACCAACTGCAGGGGTTTATTTAGCTTATCAAAATGGATTAATGTGACTGCATTTGGGCTGATAAACAAATATCACTTGAAAGGGGGCTGTGAAGGAACTGAACTAACCAAATTACTCCCAAACATAAACAAAGCACAGAAACCACTGCTAGTTGAATGGGAACACCTCAGATGTACACACAAACCTTATGTTGGGTCTAAAACAAAACCTACAAGTAAAGCCTGCTAAGACAGTACCCTCAGTGATGAGTCTTGCTTTGCTGAAATGTTGGAAAGCTACCAGAACACTCTGAATGCGTCAGTGGGTTTAAATGATCTGTTTAGCAAAATTTGGCAGGAGGGTTCTACTCCTCAGACATGCTTTAACATTCTAATTGATCTGCTGTTAAGTCAGGTCTTCAGAATTAATCAGTTAAAATGCCTCTGGAAAAATACTTACGAGTTAGGTTCTCTTATGGCCTCAGCAGAAAGAGAGAGAACGCTTCCTAATTTCCATGTCGGAGAGAGAAGTGATGCCTGTACATTGTTATTGGAAGGTGTAGATCAAATACAATGGATTGAGAATCCCAAAGACTTTGCCATTCAGACCCACAGTCTGTAGCTTTTCATCTGGAAGTCCTGTCATCATGATATTGCAAAGTAATACATACGTAGTGGTGACATCGTGGGCTTTGGAGTCAGATAAACCTGGGTTTGAACTCAGGCTCTTCCGCTTACCTGCTGTGTGGCTTTCAGCAAGTTACATAATCCATTTGTGCCTCAGTTTCCTTGTTTGTTAAGTGGCAATGAGAGTGCTGCCATTAGTGGGAGTCTTCTGAGGATTAAATGAGGTGTATTTTGAGCGCTTAGCGTATTACATGGCACCCAGGAAAGACTTGTCAGGTGAGAGACCTAATTATGGTTGTGAGTTTTTGAGCCATTCTCTGCCAGGGTTGGGACTGAGACCCTCTCAAGCCATGAGGCCTTGGCAAGGGAAGCCTGTTCCTCATAACTGAGGAAGGACAGTGAGATCATAGGAGGATGGAGCTGGGTCCGTCAAGGAGAGATGGAGAGACTAAGTTCTTATCCACTGGCACGACCCTGTGATCCAGGAGCCGGTGAGGTGGGAGAAGGAACAGTCACTGGGGAGGAAACAAGATGTTCTGGGGCGATTACTGGTTATTCTGGACTGGGCTTTCTCTGCCACTTTTGAGGTGGCATGGAGCCAGAGGCTGGATGGAAAGCTCTCCATGGCTTTCTCACTTGAAGTTACAAAGCCGTAACTTTCCTTCCATCTCATTTTCCCCAGTCTCTCCTGCAAATGCTGCTCCTCTAAAATAGTTGGAACCGCTTTCCTTCCTTTTCGTTCCAAAAAGGTCCCCAGTTTGCTTTTCTTTACTCTCTTCTCTTCTATCTATGCAGTGTCTATTCTGAAATTCAGGACTCCCCACTTACTTGGTCCAGTTGTTTAGTGCATGAGCTTTGTTGGTATATCCAAACCCTCCTTTCCAACCTCCAGCTGTTTGACCTTGGCTAAGTGTGACCTAACATCTCTGGGTGTCCGTTGACTCATCTGCAAAATGAGGAAAATCATACTTCCAATCACCTGGTTCCACATTTCTCTTAGTAAATTGTTCAAAACTTGGGTATTTCTCTTTTATATAAAAGAAGCGAGTGAGTATAAATGCTATCAAGATTAAACCCAAAATGTAATTTTTCCATTTTAAATCTGGATGCATAAGACTAAGTTTCTGGTTACCCCAAGAAGTGTCATGAACTCACATGCCCATAGAGGCTAGGCAAGTGAAGGAGTATTGCCATTTAAATAATCTGTCTAAAACACATAATATAGGCTCACCTTTTCTAATTTTCATATTTTTTGTAAGAATCTGGAAATTGGTTTTTAACATGGAGATTTCCAATTTTTAAATATTGGTAATTAAGAATTTTAATTTGTAGTAACTCTGAGCCAAAGCCTGTCTGTGGAGTCTAATATAGCCCATGAGAGGCCAGTTTTCAAATCTGTGCCTTTTATCTTCTGATGAGCTCTCTCAGGTAGCTTATTGAGAATTCTTAGGAATTGCTTTGAAAGTGTGTTTAATTTTTCTTAAGAGATTTATTTATTTATTTTAGGGGGGGAGGGGCAGAGAGAGAGTCTTAAGCAGACTCTGCGCTGAGCACGATGTGGAGCTCGATCTCACGACCCTGAGATCACGACCTGAGCTGAAACCAAGGGTCTGACACTTAACCGACTATGTCACCTAGGCCCTCCAAGTATATTTAATTTTTAAAGATATCTTTATATTCTTGAATATGTTAGGTCTAAAATAGTAGATGTCAAGGCATGGGTCATATACCAAAAGGGGTGTGTAGACTGGTCTGCAGAACAATGTATGGACACATGACAAAGCCTCGATAAAATTCCCAGCCAGTGTCGGGAGAAATAGGAGGGAGTTTTAGGTGAGTGACTTCACTCTAAGAAACACCCACCCTCAAATGGCCATAATTGGCAACCCTTTCTTCGTTTATATACTAAGCAGATTTCAAGGCCTCCACCTATCTTGGAGTTGGGAAGAGAGGCTAAGAAAACCTCCCTGAAGATGGCATCCAACATCTGGTTCATTCTTCATTCTCTGCAGAAAGAGAGCTCACTAATCCCCTCACTTTCACTAATAGGTCCTCTGCGGTAGCACAGTAGGTATTGATGGTCTGCAAGCATGTAACCATCAAAGGGCATTGGTTTTGCTTTCATTTTGGGGAGGGTATATTTTTCCCTCTGGGATGGAATAAAGGAAGAGGCACAGATAGGGTTCCTAATGTGTATATCCCTTCCCCAAAGTTTGAGAACCAGGGGTCTTCCACTTAATCTTAACTAGGCAAGAATCCTGTCATTCTCAGACATTTTCAAGCATGTCCATGGTCTTAATGTTAGCCCAAAGGGGTGTGTGTGCATGCGTGTGTGTGTGTGTGTGTGTGTGTGTGTGTGTGTGTTCGCTTGGAGATTAATACTACAGTTTAAAAAAGGAACCATCATTTGGGAGATTTCACATAAAAATCTGAACTTTCAGCTTCGTTTGGAAAATTGGGAGACCTGGCACCTACAGCTTAGCCTTCCCACAAATTCTCAACTTCTTGGAGCTGAACGTTAGTAGCTGACCCAAATAAATGGGGTGGTAGCTACAGTCTCTGTCACTTCCCCCTTTATTTTATAAGTTTCTAACCACCTTCAGTCTGTGTGCCCGGGGTCCCTCATCTGTAAGTGGAGGATTATAACCCTACCAATCACACCGGGTTGTTACATGGATTAATTTACTCATACGTTAACATGTAGAGCATTTGGAAGAGTCCTTAGCTCTTAGGACCAAGGCCTAGTCCCATGACTGTTCCTGTCACTTTGAGTGAGTCTCCACCTCTCTGGGTTTTAATTTTCTCATTTATAAAATAAGAAAAGTGGATGAGATGTCTTCAGAGGTCCATTTCTAAAATCGAATGAGATGACAGAAAAGGTTTGGGGGGAAAATTGGAAGAGGGCACACTGTGACAAAGATGATGAAGGGCTTAATTTTCTACTTGAAAGAACTGGATACTCTTCCAGAATTTTCTTAGGGAAAATTAATATTCACCATTACTGTTCACAGATTTAAACCATAATGCAGTATTTTTCTTAAGCTACCAATTAAATATTGTGCCCCCAACCCCCCAGGAAAGAAAATTAGAATTCTGGGCCCTGTTCAATAACAAAGAAATTAATACTTATTCTATTGACCATGTAAGTAGCAGAAGGGAATGTTGAGACCAGGAGGTCTGGGAAACCAGACCTGTTAGAGCACATGCTACAGAATTTACCCCGTGTTAGCAGGTCACGCACATACGAACTAAAAAATGTGCCAGGTTGAACTCTGAATGGGAGAAGGTAAAATTTCGTGGCTTTGCTTACAAGTCTCATTTCTCTAAGAGTAGTCCTCCCCATCTTCAAAATACTAAACGTTGTTGATCTTTGGCTACCTCTGTGTAAAATCAACGTTGATTTTAGTATGAATCATACCAAAGGCAGAGAAAATTAGTAAGCCTGATCCTTTGGTTAAATTTTGGATATACATTGCTTTTTATTTTTAGATCACAGCATAGTAAGTTTGAAAGTTGGAAAGGATGTTAGAAATAATTTATTCTAAATTGTACACCTTTGGTGACATCTTAATGGCCAAAAAAGTGTCTAGAAAATAACATTTTATGACATATTTACATCCAGTTAGGGTTTGTGGACTGAAAATTGAGCATCTGGAAATAATTTTGGACTGTAGTTTTTAATACAGTTGAACCAATTTATAATGGATGAGACCTAAGGAAGGTAGATTTCAATGAAGTTCGGCTTTTATAGCCTCAAAACGAGAGGTGCTAAATGGGGATTTTTTTTTTTTAAATGCGACTTGGTCATTTTCTGTATTTATTTTAAAAGTGGTCAGAGTGACTCTAACCATGCATGGAAGATCATGGCGGGGTGTTGGCATAAGAAGTACGCATGAGAGTTGAAAGTTACTCTCTGTATAGGACTGGAAGAACAAATGTCATGCAGCTGGTCGCATGAGGCGCGTGTTTACAACTCTATCTCTGTTGTGCTGCGTTTCAGAGACCATCATGCAGACATCAGAGACCGGGTCGGACACAGGTTCGACAGTGACTTTACAGACATCTGTGGCCAGTCAAGCAGCAGTGCCTACCCAGGTGGTGCAGCAAGTACCCGTGCAACAACAGGTAAGGAGCTGCTGTCGACCCTCAGATGCGCTCTGGCCCGGTGGGCACTGACATGGATGGAGTTCAGCCCTGAGGTTAGCTCAGCCAATGTTTCTCGAGCCCTTCCTGGATGTGGCAGATGCTGTCCGGCCTGGGCCGTAGGGATGCAAAGAAAAGTATCCAAACCGTAATCCCTGTTCTGGAAGAGCCTCTTGACTCCCGAAGAAAACGTTTGTTTCTGCCTTGACCATCCTCCTCCGTAGGTTCTGTCCCTTCTCCTCTCCCCTCTGTTACTCTTTATCACAACTTCCCCTTTCTTTCATATTGAAATATCAGCAATCAGAGTTTCATAAATTGTTTCACAAGAAGTAGTACATAATAAAGGAGAGGTTGCATATACCCTCCAGGCAAGGATTTTGCCTTTGTGATGATTTAGAAAATGCCTGAGTATTTTGGTGACTAGAAAAATACTGTTGAATGAAAATTAAATTATCTTAAAGGTCTGGAGATCTGACTCATCCCATTTAGGAATGAATTCATCGTCACATGTTTACTACAGAGCTTATTCATACTCAGGACACTAGGCTTGTTTTGGAAAGATACTGACAAAATAATGCTCTTTGTGCCAGTTAATAGTTCTACAGTGTGGATTGGGAACACCTTGGTCTATCATTTCTTCCAAAGAGTGGTGAGAAAATAAATGAGAAAGATCATATAGAGCATTATCTTGAAACTTGGCAATTTGCCTGTAATTTCTTAGTATCAAGGAGAATCTTTAGCAAACGTCACTCTTAACAATTACAGGAAAGTAGCTAGGGAAAGGGATAGCTTTTCCGAAATGGTAGACAGAGGCACTTAAGGTTAATTTCTTTTCAGGAGGGAGGAGGGGGATGGGCAGGGAGAGTGCTGGGATCAAGAAGCTTTTTAAAATTTTTCCTGTATGTTCCTTTTCGTAACATCATGTTTTATTTCCTGTTTATCTTTTTATTTCTCCTTGAAGCTTTAATTTTTTTTAAATTGTTGAAATTTTTTTCTTTACTGTATATAGTTTCCTTCAAGCTACTTTGTTCTTGGTTTTGGGGTTTGGTTTGTTTTTTGTTTTTTGTCTCCTTTTATTTTTGAAGCGTTTCTTTGATATCTCATAATCTGGGGTGTTTATCCATATTTAAAAGCATGAGGATAAACACCATGTGAATGCATGGGTGGGTCATTGACTTCAATGTAGGGTCATCTGACTGGGCTTTTTAACTGGGTTCCCTCCGGTGTTCAGGATCATTGTTTTTTCTCTTGGGCTGTCATAATTTTAAAGAAGACTTCTGCAGCTTCCTGTTTAGAGGGAGAATATTTGACTGCCTGAGAGCTGAGTAGGGGAAAAAGATTGGGTATTTCTTGTCCTAATTCACTTAATCCTTTTCTTCGTATGGTATCACCCATGGTTGGTCTTCTTCTGTGCAGAGATTAAACCAAAGAATAAATCCCCAAACTTTCACCGAAGTTCCAGAAGGCAGTTACCCATCTCACTGCAAGAAGTGGGTGGAGAGACTCTGATTCCTGCTTGAATAAAATCACTTTTTGTATTAAATATATAACCTTTTATAAAAAACAAAAATTGCTACCAAAAGTGGAAAATCAGTATCACCAGCATAAATAGAAAATCATACATATGCACACTCACCTTGTTCTTTGTCCTCATAAAAAGTAATCTCATGTACATGTGGACCCCACGTTGGAAAACACTGTGCTGTGCCATATGGCTCATTCCCAGCAGACATATTTTTCAGCTCCTCGAGTTAGCTCTTTCCTCTAGGACATTCACGGCAGGTGACACTTTACATCCCCTTACACCAAGCAAAGAAGGTGAGAACTCCCATTTGCTTTTTGTCAACAAAGTGTTTTATTTCACATCGTGGGTTAGTGTGGTATTTGCCTGGAGTTGCCTGTAGTCCTTCCAGGCTTATTTGGAAGGAGTTTTTGCTCCTCTGTCTTTTTTTTCTTTTCTTTCTTCTTTTCCTTTTTTTCCCTTTTTTTTAAACTAGAAAAGTGTCAACATCTGATGCTTCCTAGTGCATTCTTTTTTTTTTTTTTCTGAGAGAGAGAGAGCACGTGTGCACATGTGTGAGAGCGTGTGCGAGAACGCAGGGGAGGGGCAGAGGGCGAGAGAGAAAGAGAGAGAATCTTAAGCAGGCTCCATGCCCAGCGTGGAGCCTGTCGACTCGGGGCTCAATCTCATGACCCTGAGATCATGACCTGAGCTGAAACCAAGAGTCAAACACTTAACTGACTGAACCACCCAGGCTCCCCTCCCTAGTGCATTCTCACAGTGTCCCTGTAGATAAATTTTCTACAACTGATCAGATTATTGCTGAAGTAATTTCTTGTTGCTCTTCACTTGTCTATAATCTTTGTATCGTTAATGTGCTGATGTCCTCTTGAGTTTTCAAACTGTAGTGGGATACCTTTACAATCTTCTAGCCTTTGTCACTGACCCATGATGGATATTGAAATCATGGCATTGATGTCAAAGGTAATTGCTTTTATTGATTCAACTTTTATTTGTGTCCTTGCTTTGGCCACTCTGATGTGAAGAGAAGGTCTATAGCTAAAATGTTTGAATGTTGAGGCATGTAATATTTTATTGATTAGAAAGTTGAAAAAAAAAAACCCAGAAAATTTTAAGATCTAATATATAGTTCTGTTTCTTCAAAGCATGAAGGTTCTGATCTCACTAATAAGTACCCAGTAAAATGTTGATACTAAAATTATTTCTATGCTTTTTCATTTATTCTGTATGAACTCAACTTTCTACCTTTCCTTAGACAATCTGGTTCAGGAATAGAGAATTCTGAGCAATGATTATAAGGTCTTGTTATATAATACTTCATCAAATTTCCTGTCTTTTATAATTTTTCACCATTTCACAAAACACTGTAGAGTCTCAGCTTTCCAAATATAGATATGGTTGCCCAATTCAGTAAAAATCTATAAGAATATTCAAATTTAGTATGTTGATTAGGTATTAAAATTTTGATATTACTCATTATCATCTTTATAAAAAGATTTTTTGGACTGATTTTCCATAGACAATGGCTAGAAATGAGCTGCTCCCCCCCACCCCCTGCCTTCCCCCTGCCTTGAGTGATTTGTTAAGAGTTTTTTGTAATTATTCTTCAAGTTGGTCATTTTATGCCTAAATCTGAGAGGTCTTTGACCCTACTTGCCCTAAAACAGACTTAAAAAGCCAGGAGAGGGAAGGAGGAAAATGTCTTCCACTGTTCTGTTCTCTCCCATAGCCAGCAATTTAGATTCTTTTCAAAGCAGAACCTAGACTAAAGTCAGAACTTTTACTCCTTGTTGTAATCTTGGGCTTCAGGTTCTGCTGACATTGAAGATAATTCCTTAACCACTTTAAACCAAGGCTCTAAGACTTTTTTTCTCCCTTTCATGTTTCCCAGTTTGAACTGCCCCTCCGAGTACAGTTCATATTTTCTCTACAGTCCCTGCCTGTCTTCCCCCTTCCTTAGAAAAAGGAACACATCTTTTCTGTCAAAGTGGGCAACTGTGTTATCCCTGTACCACTTCTTGTAAACCTAACATTCCAGGTACAGTGGAGCCCAGGGGTTGAGGGGCTTCTATTTGAATTCAAGGAAAAAAATCTTTTGTCAAGTTAGCTGTCAACTTTGTTTGAGTTCTTTTATTATCTGAGACTGTGGTCTTTACCTTTCCCTGCGCAGGGACTCACTTTCTTTCTAGTGGGTCTTTAGTATGTAACTGGGACATTGAAACCTCTTTTTACATGATTAAAAATTCATTTCAAGATTATATTCAGATAAGAACCTTAGTTTTTCTGTAGATCATCTATCTGGGCAGTCACTGTTATATATTATAATTTGAGGTATGAAAGTGAATAGAATAGAATTCTAGCTATATTATTTCTTTTTGGTTAGTATCAATCTGTCTATTTAGCATTTTCACATAAGTTATGGTACATTCTGGCGAGTGAGCGTATTTTCCCTGTGGTCAAAGGGATAAATGATATTTTGTTTGGGAAACAGAGTCAATCAGAATTTCCAGTTAGGTTCTAGGCAAAGGGCAATCTTCAAGAAGATTACCCTTCAAGAAGGGTAAATTTTAAATGAATCCCAGTAGATCTCTTTTTTATGGGTATCTTTAAAATGATGCCTCAAATTTTCGGAAACAGATTTTAGGAAAGGAATTTTAACATGGGTGCTCCTGAGATCCTCACATGAGACCACAGTTTCAATGAGGGGTCATTTTTATGCTCACTTCTGTTTGCCATATTCCTGTGATATCTGTAGTATATCGTCACAACCAGAAAGAAACTGTGATAATTAGCAGTATACCCAAGAGAAAGTTCTTGTGATGGAAGCAGTGAATATTGATTAAGGGGGAAAAAAGAGTGCCTATAGTATGTTAAATCCATAAGAGAATATTGTATTGGCTTGAAATTTGATCTGTAATATTTTAAATGGGTTCCTTTGCTAGTTTGGAGCTAAACCTGAGGTAGTGTACTCCATCATTTCTGTCTTTATCTTTCTTTTCTGTCCAGGGTCAAGAGATTTGCTTTTTGTGCATCCTAGCTTTGATGGACATGAATAGAATTCTTTTCATTTGAGACCATTATCTCATATAATCAACAGAAACAAAGACATTTTTCTGTGGTTCGCTCTTATTTGGGACTTGAGTCCCATTGGCTTGGTTCCCTAAGGGGACGGTATTCTAATTAAGATTGTGGCAGACATCCTAAAAGATGGGGTTACATTTTAAAATGAATTCCTGTTGAATGTGTTTTTGTAGAAAAACAAAAGAGAATGATTTTAGCTCTTGAAGAGCATATTTATTTTATTTTTTAGAGCCAGAATTGCTAATTTTTAGGATCTAATATGAAAAGGTGTTTCGAAGGAACATGCTGATTTACAATTGAAATAAATTTTGCTGTGCCAATCCAATATGTAGGCCTTTTAGTTGAACATCTCTACTGAATATTTGTAAAAAATAAGAGCTCTACTATTTAAATGGTTGAGTAGTCATATGCACTGGTTCTTTGTTAAGTGATTTTAAAAATACTTTCTTGTCTGGAGTTGGATCATTGTGATCAGTTTAGGATAAAGTAGTTGCAGAGGAATATGGGCATTGTGTTAAATGCTGGGGTCTCAAATGTGATTTCACATGGTCCCTTACTGTGGAATGCCAACTTTTGAGGGAGATAGATGTTATTATAGAATTGGATACCAAGTGCCTCAGGAGTAACAGTGGAGATTGTTCTTGGGAGTGAGGGTCAGTAATGTCTTCATCACGGGTGTGACCTTTGAGCCGTGTGCTGAAGGAAAAGTTGGAGGTCATAAGAAAAATAAACCGGAAGAGGGTATTTCTGGTAGGGAGAAGCATGGAGGAGCTCAAGGGAAATCAGGGAGTCTGTACTGGGTGGTGAGGGGCGAGAAGTGAGGGATGTGGAAGTGTTTCCCAAGAGCCTCTTGTGGGAGGTTGAGTCAGATGAGCCATTTGTGGTGTCTTTACATGTGTTCCCTCCCTCGTATTTTCGTTCTTTGCCCTCTTCAGTTGATTTCTTTCACGGTCTGGTCCCCCACTGCCAGTTTTCTTGAGAGCGACATCTGTACTTGTCTACTGTTTCCCTTTTGTCCAGCTGCTTCTTCACCCTGTGAGATTTGGGTGCTACCCATACAACTGTGGAAACTGTGCACTTTGGACAGAACCAAATCCAACAGTATTCTCTAGGATCTTTCTGGATTTTTCTTTGACACTTGATACTGTTAACTATCCTATAGCTCTCTTATTCTGTGACTTTTGGGCTGCTTCCCCTTTTATTTCTTAGAGGGCTACTTTGTCAAGGAAAGCAGGTTTTATAGAGATGGAGAGACTGAGATTCATAGTTAGAAGATATGGGTTCAAATCCTGGCTCTAGTTCTTTCTGGTTATATGCTCTTGGGCAAATTACTAACCTTGCCTGAGACTCAATTTCCTCATGTATAAAATAGGGATAATAATATCTGGCTTATGCTTAGCTACAAATATTAAATAATGTGTTCATTAATTCAAGGTACTACCTGGTATTATATAATAAGCCTTCAATAAATTTATTGTTATTTTTACTATTATTATTTTCCTTGTTCTTAGTAGTATTATCTGACTCCTCTAATTTGGGGATTGTTTTTTACCCCCTTTTCTATAAGGTTTGGCCTTTGGCCTTCTCTTTTTTGCCCTCACTTTCAGGTAACTCTTCCTCTACAGCTTTAGTTTTAAAAACCAGTTGCTTTCATTTTCTTCAGTAAGAATGGACCTCTGGTCCTTCTTTGTATTACTGTGGCTTATGAGTTAGGGAGGCTCAGGCTCTAGATCAGAATGGAGACCACATGGTCTTACCTACAGGGGCAGTATTGGCATTCTCCACCCTGGATGGGCACCCATTACAGTCGCCATAGTGATAGAGAAAATGCCAGAGGATTTCTCAGTAAATATCAGGAATACCTCCAGTGTTTTATTCTGTTCATGAAATATAACAATTTTGGATTAAGTGTGGTGTCGTGGTAGGATATAAGAGTTTAGGAAATGAAGGTAAGAATATTATATTAATATTTTAGCTAACCTGATTGGAATTTGGGTTTCCAGTTGGAAGAGACTTAAATTATTCATTTATTGCAACTATCCCAAAAGACCTTCCGGAGTTGAATAGCAGAAAATTTTCTCCTTCAATAAATCACTTAGTTGTATAGATGAATTTTAGTTGAGTCCATAATTTTGTTCCTAGAGATATATAATGTTTCCTGTGAATATCTAATTTGCTTATCAAACCATCAATTCCAACATCGGGATCTTTTTTTTTCTTTTTTTTTTTTTTGCTGGAAGAGTTCAGTTCTATAAAATTTTTCACATGAGTAGAAAGTTGAAAACTTTAAGATAACTGGCACTTCTGTTAACATATAATTTGCACAAGGTGGAACATAATTTAAACAGAGCACTGGCCCTTTTCACCAAAGCACATCAGAGGAATTCTTTATCTGTGCTAAAAATGCACTTTTAGTGTAATAGATCTCAACATAGCTGAGCCTATTTGCCATCAGTATCTGAAATAAAGAGAAACTTTAAGGCCCAAATAAAAATTATTTATAGTCTGAGCTGGTCAAGGAAGTCTTTCCAGAGGAAGTGACCTTTAAGCTAAGATTGAATAGAGGTAACCAATGAGGGAATAAAAGGAAGTGTTTTCTGAGGCTGGAGGAGAGAGGGGGACATAGACAAGTGGTGGGACATGAGATGGGGTCCTAGGTGGCTCCTGGTCTGGCTATAAGTATAAGCTATTTAAGTTTTCAGTAATAACTCATTTTGATTTTTTTTTTTAAAGATTTATCTCTTTGAGAGAGAGAGTGAGCATGGATGTGAGAGGGCAGGGGGGAGGGGAAGAGGGAGAGAGAAACTCTAAGCAGATTCCACACTGAGCAGAGAGCCCGACACGGGGCTCAGTACCACGACCCTGGGATCATGACCTGAGCGGAAACCAAGAATCAGACGCTTAACCCAACTGCGCCATGCAGGGGCCCCAGTTAGCACTCATTTTGAAGTTGACCACCATTCAGCTTTGGAAACAACAAATCCAATAATAGTAACTGCCGTTTACTGAGCACCTGCTGTGGGCCCTTCCCTGTGCTTGGAGCTCAGCCTCTCATTTCTAAAGCTTTTAACGACCCTGTCCACTTAGGTTCTCCATGCCCCTGACAGCAGTTCCTGAGATGCCTTTGTGGAAGCTATAAGGATATATGGAACAGAGTTTGTGAGTCATCTCCTCTCCTGGACACTTTTGCAGAAAGATGAATTGTTCATCAAAATTCTTCAAGCTCCCTATCTGTACCAAACCAGCGTGTCAGAAGGTTAATTTCCTGGAACACTTAACGCCTATCTTTTCTATCCATGAAAAATTATAATTTTGCTCTTCCTTTGATCCAGGGCTGATTGTAGAAATAGACACCCATGGAATGCCTCTTTATTTTCTTTAAAAGTTTGTGTTGACATCAGTCAAAGCCATTTCTGCAGAGAGACTCTGAAGCTTCGTTTTCCTTGCACACAGCCCTGACGGACTGATGGATTTCCCCTTTATTTTTTTATTTTTATTTTTTTTAAAGATTTTATTTATTTGACAGTGAGAGATACAGCGAGAGAGGGAACACAAGCAGGGGGAGTGGGAGAGGGAGAAGCAGGCTTCCCGCGGAGCAGGGAGCCCGATGCGGGGCTCGATCCCAGGACCCCGGGATCATGACCCGAGCCGAAGGCAGACGCTTAACGACTGAGCCACCCAGGCGCCCCTGGATTTCCCCTTTAAAGCAAACCAGAGCTACGCTCTTGGTCCTGGCTGTCCTGTTGCTCAGTGCTAAGTTGGAAACCCGATGTTTAAAACTAATATACCTTCCTTCAGTCATGATTTTTTTTTTTAGCCGGGAGTCACATCCAAGTCATCTGACTTTAGATCCTGAGCTCCTAAGCTCTATCCTACAGAGATAAAGCAGTCAGATGAGTTATATCAAGATCAGCTGTTAAGTGGTGTAAGCTCTCTGACATAACGGTACTGAACATGGCAGTCCTACGGCAAAGAACATAATATACTTTATGTCAAGAAGGATTGGGTTTAGCTTTATGAATCACTGTGCATTTTTCAGAAATCCCACAAGCAAAACTAGTGAAGCAAACAGGAGTATCTGGGGTATAAAGGGCTATTTGAGCAAAATAGCTAGCATATAAAAACATTATAAACCTTGAACTTCTGAAGCCCTCTCTAAACTCAGTCATAAGTATGAGCATCAGTAACTATAGAACCTTGGGAATAAAAGAGGGAAAATGATACAATCAATGTAGTAAAATGTTATTATTCAAGATAATCTGGGGAAGGGATACCTGGGAATATTGTTTATAATTCTGGCAGCTTTTCCAGAAGTCTGAAATCATATCAAAAGAAAAAGCACTTAAAAATCAATACCAGTCCAAGTTTACCAATTGAAGTTTGTGAAGGGATTATTGAGCTACTAGTGCTTTCAATAGACATGGGTACTTATTTAGTATTTTACCTTTAAATAAGTAAAACCTGAAATTTTGCCCAATACTTATACATATGCTAAGGTACAAGAGTTCTTCAAAAAAGTATCCCAAATTTAAAATACTTTTGTCTCACCTCAGCGAGTCAAAGTTTTAAATAAAAGAAAAGAAAAAAATGTAGAGGAAAATCAGTTTTGAGATTTTTGTCACACTGTCTCCACATTCCCCATCAACTCTCCAGTTTTGATAATTACTATCAAGAAAGTACATACATACATACATACATACGTACGTACACATATACATATATAAGCAAGCAAGCCTGGTCAACACATAAAGCAAAAGATCAGTTAAAATTGGTGATATTTTTAAGACTTGTAAAAACACAAATGTGTATAATGAATTGATGATACAATGGAGGACTGCTTAAAAACCTGGTTGCTAGAAAATGCAAACTAAATTATTCTCAAGAAAATAAACACAAGCATTAGAAATTAGAAATTAGGTCCTAAACTCAACAAAGATAATTAGCCCGTTTGCGGCTTTGATTTTTGTCTTAATTAGTACTGGTATATATCCAGTTTTATAAAGGCCCAGACAACCATTCCCATCCCAACTGGGAGGAAAACTAGATTAATCAAATCAGTTGATTAGCAAGCTTTAAAAAATTAAAGTCACCCGAATTCTTATTACAATTGACATGTTAATTATTGGATGGGGAAGCAGGTACAATACCGGTTTTTTATTAAATGAAAAGGTATAGTTTTTCATCTTTTAATGCTCCTAATTTTTAAAGATTGCTTTAAAAGATTATCTTTTATTTCTATAAGGTATAATTTTAATGGGTGACAAGAAGATAGGCCTCAAAACTGAAAACAGTAATACGTAGGACTTCTATTTCTG
The DNA here is from genome assembly GCF_002201575.2 of Neomonachus schauinslandi. Lineage (NCBI taxonomy): Eukaryota > Metazoa > Chordata > Mammalia > Carnivora > Phocidae > Neomonachus > Neomonachus schauinslandi. Next base: position 7,951,017 of record NC_058415.1, read on the forward strand.
GTTTGCAAGTTGGTCAGGCTGTTTCTCATAAATCTACACAGCTATCCAAAGCCATAATTTTTTTTCTTTCTTCCTTTACTACTTGGGGTTTCAGGTTTATTAAGTCTTAATAGCTTGGGATCCTGTTCAATCTGTGCCTTCTTATTATTAGCAATTTTAGCTTTTTAAAAGAAGTAGGATTAAAGAGGACAAGTGAAATAAGAAAAAATACATTAGAAAAGATAGCACTTGAAATATAAGAAGAAAGGTGATTCTCAAATAAAAGTGTTTATTAACATAATTAGGTTTAAAAAGGCACTGTCCCGTTTGTGAATCTCAGGGTAACTTTGAATCTCATCACTAGCAGAGTTAAAACTATACAGACAAGCGAACATGAGTTGTTTTTGTTTTGTGAATGAAACTGTATCTGTAGGTTGAAATAATAGAACAAAGTTATTCTTGAAGTTTTTGGAAAGTGATACTAAGGAAGTTAATTTGGCTTTGAATGAACCTAAGCTTTAGTTCCCAGTGATAATAATTTTTCTGAATTTCTTATGAAACTGACCAAACCATTGATTACAGTCCCATTTATGACCCTTGATAACATAATTATTCTGTGCAAAGCCATTTTACCAATGATTTTTCCTTTTTGTTATTGTACTTATGTTCAAGGCTTTTTCTTTGACATTGAGGCTCACTAAGGTGTTTGTTGCCTGTGTTTCATTGATCTGGTAGGTGGTTATGCACTTAAAACTCATGATTACTCTTAATTTTCCCCAGCAATTTCATAAATACATTTCACAGAAATTGTTTCTTTAGCAACTTATTTTAAATAGGTATTTTAAAATAACAAAGCAAAAAAGCATCAGAGATGCTGAGGAACTCCATCTAGGGGGGAAAAATGGCCCAGAGAAGCTAGTGTAATAAACAATACCCATCATCTTTAGATAGTTGGTATAAAGATAGAAAGTGCTGACAAAGCTAATAGATCTCAGTAGACAGTTTATTTCACACATGGAAAATTGATGTTTGAGCTTAAATTATATTCATACCTATGTTTTGGTTGGTGTTTCCTATGAAGCAGTAATAATGTCACCCTAAAGTATTAGAGATGGGGGCTAAAGGAACAGTGACTTGAATTTAATCTCAGGAGATCTCATTCCAACCGAGTGAGTTGGAATGCCTGGTCTACCATCAGTAAGCTATGTGGTATTGAAGAAGTTACTTCAGCCTGCCTGCCCTTGACTTGCCATCCCGGTATCCCGGAGCTCATTTGGCAAACAGTGACTGAGCCTCTGTTCTGTGGCAGGAACTGCACTTGCTCCTGGGACAGGAAGAACTTTAAGGTTAGGCCAGAGAGACTGACAGGTAAACAGAAATGACACTGAGAATATCAGTGGCTGCAGGGTATCTGTGGCGCTTTGGGAGCAGAGTAGAACACTGTGTAATTTGGAGGTGAGTCAGTTGATGGGAGGGGCGATTGCGGAAGACTTTCTGGATGAGTCCCACCCTGCCTTAGTTTCTTTATCTCTGAAGTAGATAATGTGCCCGAATTGTCAGTAGAATCAAAGGAGAAAAATCTTTGTAATGGTGCTTTGTTTTTTATTTTTTTTAAAGATTTTTATTTATTTATTTTACAGAGAGAGAGAGACAGCGAGAGAGGGAACACAGCAGGGGGAGTGGGAGAGGGAGAAGCAGGCTTCCCGCTGAGCAGGGAGCCCGATGCGGGGCTGGATCCCAGGACCCTGGGATCATGACCTGAGCTGAAGGCAGATGCTTAACAACTGAGCCCCCCAGGCACCCCTGTAGTGGTGCTTTGTAACGTGCAAAGCATTTTGTAAATATGAGGGCAAAATTATTGATTCATCGGATCAGACACTCTGCTAGGAACTGTAGATGGGAAAATGATTGCAAAGAGCAGGGTTTCTCAAGACGTGATATATGGATATTTCCTCAGGAACCTACTGTGTGTGTGTGTGTGTGTGTGTGTGTGTGTGTGTACGTATGTATGTATTTAGATAATCCTTATAATGAAACTGAATTTATTCCAGATCATCTGAATTACTACATTATAACTGAGATTGCTATTCATTTTCAGTGTGTTCTCATAGATGTTTATGATCTTCTTGGTGTTAGGTTGAGCACTATAATTGTCTTGGCTAATGAGGTGGAATAGAGCCAGCCCTAATATGAAAGTAATCAAGGCTAAATGATATCACAGATAGAGTGAGTACAAAAGAAGCTTCATCATACTAGTTGGCCCCGCAAGTATCATTATTTATACCTTGGCTTATGTTTGTACAGGTTTAATAGTATTTTATTGAACACTAGAGGTCAGCAGTCATGGTCTCAGGGAAGCATGGCTGATCCCCAAATTAGACAGTCTTTCTGTTATACGTTCCTCTAGCCACATGTACCTTTCCCTCACAGTCTATTTCATCATTGTGATTTTTTAAAAAGATTTTTTTTTAATTTGAGAGAGAGAGAGAGAGTGCACATGAGCAGGGGGAGGGCAGAGGATCAGGGGGAGAACGAGGGAGAGAGGTAGACTCCCCGCTGAGTGCAGCGCCTTGACCTCATGATCTCACAACCCCGAGGTCATGACCTGAGCCAAAACCAAGAGTTGACACTTAAGCGACTGAGCCAACCAGCCAACCATGGTCCATCTTCTTTTGCTCCCACCATAGTACAACCTAATACACGCGATCTGTCTGGCACATGATAGGTGCTCAATAAGTGTTTATTGAATTGATGAGTGAAGTAGGTAATACTAAAGTGTCTAAATTAATGGTTGAAAATATTTAACTATATGTTTAGTGTTAAATATGCACGTGCACACATGCCACTTTTAAAGCTATAATTTCTGAATAGTGTAAATTGTCACTATCAGATGTCTCCAAAGTAGAACATCTACTAGGTTTGTGCAAGAAGATTGGAAGAAGAGGAAGAAATGTTAAAATTTCCATTAAATTTTTTTGCCTAAAAATAAGAAATATAGCTAAAATGTAACAAATTACATATATTACACGTGTAACTGAGACATCCTGAGGGAAGAGGGGTTGATAACAACCCCCCCTCACTTGTTTGTTGAAGTTTTTTTTATGTTTCCAGCAAGATGGATTAATAGGTTATATAGACTAATTTTGATTAAGCTAACTTCATAATATGGGTAAGCAGCTTAAAAACATTCCCACATATTGAAGATAGCGCACAGATTGCTGAGATAAAGAAGTTAGCAGAATGAATGCTTCCCTAATTCTCTGACAATCACATAGCAAATATCTGTTTAGATACTTCCTGCCTAAGTGATAACAAGTTGGGTCCATGTGTTCTAAGAACCAAGAAGATTTTCGACATACAGATTTATGTCCACTATCTTCAGTCATGAACCTCTCACCTAAGTATATATTATGCCATTAGATTAGCTAATGAAGTTGTCTTAATTAACAAGATACTTAAATATTTGATCTTTAGCGTTTAGTTTTATAATTCCTATTTTTCTATATGTTTTATAAAACGTATCCTATTAATACAATAGAACACTTTTGTGATTTATAAATTGTTTTTTTAAGTCAGAGCGGAAAATTATTAAAAAAAGAAGTCAAACTAAAATATTGCTACCATACTATAACTTTCCAGGAAGAAGATGTCATTTACATACAATAAGATTCACCATTTAAGTGTAGGGTTTGATGGATTTTGACAAATATGTGCCCTTGTATAAACATCCCATCACAACCAAAATATAGAACATTTTCATCACCCCAGATAGGTCCCTTTTGCCTCATTCTGCTCAGTTCTTCCGCTCCCCCATTCCTAGTTCCATATAATACTGATCTTCTGTCATTTAGATCCTTTTGTCTTTTCTAGAATTTCAAATACACGAAATCACAAAACATCCACTCCCTTGTGTCTGGCTTCTTTCACTCACCATAGTGTTGGGGAGGTTCCTCCATGTTTTTGTGTCTGTTAGTGGTTTATTCCTTTTTACTGATGAATAACATTCCATTATAGTAAGGTATCACAGTTTGTTTATCCATTCACCTGTTATTGAACGTTTGGTTTGTTTCCAGTTTTGAACACTCATATGTTAAGTCTTTGTGTGGATATATGTTTTTATTTCTCTTGGGTAAAGCCTGAGGAGTAGAGTGGTTGGGTCACCCATGGTAAGTGTTTAACTTTGTGAGAAGTTGCCATACTGTTTTCCAAAGTGGTTATACCATTTTATATTCCCACCCAGAGTTGTATAAGCGTTCTAGTTGCTGGACATCCTTATCAAACTTGAAACTATTACTGTCTTTAATATTAGCCGTGCTGGTGAGTTATGTAGTGGTTATCTTACTGTGGTTTTAATTTGCATTTCTCTGATGACTAATGATGTTGAGCATCTTCTTATGTGCTTCTTGGCCAGTTATATGTATTTTAATATTTTTGCTTACTGATAGTTTACTATTCTTCCATTTCTACTTTTATTTAAACCAGCAAATATCTAATTTGTGTCTAATTAAATAGATTTCTAAAGTAAACTTAGGGGAGTTCAAATAATTTTTAAAAATTTTAAGTTAAAACCAAGAAGAATAAGAAAAGAAAATTTAATGATACATTAACTTAGGTTAGGTTCTATGTTTTCAGTAAGAAACAGAATTATACAAAAAATGACATGAAATGATTATTTAATTTTAGAAAACCTCTCATCATCTTGCATGGAGAAATTTGAGAATTTATGAGTAGATGGTATGCTAATTCAAATCATTTTAAGAAACATGAAGTGATTGCAGTGTGTCAGGGACAGGTAGACAAGATGGATAAGCTACAGCATGGTGAGGTCCTACTCACTGGGATGTAGAATCAAGGTATTGTTGCAGACATGTAGAACTCATCCCGACACAGGCTTGACCATGAGAGGGTTATGGTGTTACACTGACCTTCATTCTGGCTGGGAATCAATAGCCTTCCAAGTGGAGGTGACAGCTCTGCTGAGAGATTAATAGTAATCTTAAATCTGCAAACTTTCTATTTGGCCTTGAGATTTCCAACATTTAGGTAATATTTTAGTGAATCTCTGTAAAGAGCATGAGTTAAGTATTAGTCACTGAAGCTCATTCCTTGCATCATAGAGATTAATGGTTATAATACACCTCCTGCAAATATTGTGCATAATATTTATGGGATAAATAACTTTTTGTTCTAATTTTGCTCATGAATCTTGTGTCACGACCATGATAAATTACATAATTTTTATTAATACTAATTCAAAAACTGTGGACCTGAAAGAGATCTTAAACATCATATAGTCCTGTGGGTTTTTTTAACCTGGATTTTTTAAAATTTTGATTTGTGGAAAAATAAGCATAACATAAAATCTACCATCTTAAGCATATTTAAGTGTACAGTTCAATATTGCTAAGTTATTCACATTGTTGTGCATCAAGTCTCAAGAGCTCCTCTTGCAAAACTGAAACTCAGAACGCATTCAACAACTCCCCATTTCCCCTGGTAACCTGTATTCCACTTTCTGTCCCTATGTATGTGACTACTCTATGGACCCACATAAAGGGAATCCTATAGTATTTGTGTTTTTGCCATTGATTTATTTCACTTAGCATCAAGTCTTCAAGGTGATCCATGTTGTAGTCTATGTCAGAATTTCCTTTCCTTTTAGAGTCAAAATATATTCCATTGCATGTTTGTACCATATTTGGCTTATCTGTTCATCTGTTGAAAGACACTGGCTTGCTTCTACCTTTTGATTCTTGTGAATAGGCTGCTATGAACATGGGTGTACAAGCATTTATTTGAGACCCTGCTTTCAGTTCTTTTGGGTATATACCCGGAAGTGGAATTGTTGGGGGTGCCTGGCTGGCTCAGTCGGAGGAGCATGCGACTCTTGATCTCGGGTTCATGAGTTCGAGCCCCACATGGAATGTAGAGATCACTAAAATAAAACTTAAGTATATTCCATTTTTATATGGTATATTCTATTTTTACGGTATCATATGGTATATTCTATTTTTAATTTTGGGGGGGAATGACCGTCTGTTTTCCTTAGTGGCTGCACCATTTCACATAACTACCAACAGTACACAAGGGTGTTCAAATTTCTTTACGTCCTTATCAACATGTATTTTCTCCTTTTTTTGAGACCAGCCATCCTAATAAGTACAAGGTGGTACCAGTATTTTTTGAAGTCAGTTTTTATTTTTTTTTAAAGATTTTTAGTTATTTATTTGACAGAGAGAGACACAGCGAGAGAGGGAACACAAGCAGGGAGAGTTGGGGTGGGAGAAGCAGGCTTCTCGCGGAGCAGGGAGCCCAATGCGGGGCTCGATCCCAGGACCCTGGGATCATGACCTGAGCCGAAGGCAGACGCTTAACGACTGAGCCACCCAGGCATCCCTGAAGTCAGTTTTTAAAACTTTTTCTTTTCTTTTCTAGTCTTTGTCCTACCCCTTCCCTTCCTTCTTTCCTCTACCTATTTCCCTCTCTCCCTACCATATCTGTCTGTCTGTCTCTCTCCTCTTCTTCCTTCTAGCAAACAGGTCTATATGTCAAACTGATCTTCCTAGAACTCCTTTGGAGCACTGGGACTGGGAACCCTGCAGCTTCACTTTTGCTCATCCCTTTTATTCCTGCAGTGGTGAGGAGAACAGAAGAGAAAAACATGAATCATTTTGAGTTTCTTATTTTAAGGTTGAGGAAGCTGAGGTCCAGAAAAATGAAGTGACTCGGCCACAACCACCCAGAAAATTAAGACTAGAATTCCTAACTCTTTATTTAATAGTTTCTGAGATTATCTAGGGGCCACAGAAACCTTGAGAGACCTCTAATAAGTTTCTCTGAGTAAGGTTGTGAATGAGCTTTCTCAGAGTTCTTATTCTGTAGCTTAATATTTTCTCAAGTGTGGAATGCATATCCCATTGGAATGTGAAGTGATTTTAAGTGGTCTAAGATGATAAGATGGACTTCAGGTAGTTCTGTGAAAGAGATGTAAGAAAACATTGAATCACAGAGCTAGGAAGTTGTCCCCCCTTCCATTTCCTGCCACTCACTCGATGTAATCAACAAGGTCAGTTTAGTGCAGCGTATCTGTAATATCTCACCAATATTTGCTCACCTTCCCCCACTCCCGCATTCACACTTAAAAAACAACAAAAGACGGATACCTGGGTGGCTCAAGTCAGTTAGGTGTCTGCCTTGGGCTCAGGTCATGATCCAGGGTCCTGGGATTGAGTCCCACGTTGGGCTCCCTGCTCAGTGGGGAGTCTGCTTCTCTGCCCCTCCCCTGGCTTGTGTTCTCTCTCTCTCTCAATCTCTCAAATAAATAAAATCGTAAAAACAACAACAACACAGTAGGATTCCAGCTCAGCAATAATGGGCAACAACAGCTGGCTGGTATTAAATAACTGTCTGGACATTATTCATTTTGGGTGTGCTATAATAATGAAAGCTGGAATATAGAAGGTTTCCATTTCTTGTGGTGCTATAAAAGTTTTTTCAAGGAATTTTAAAATTGAGGAACCACTTAAATTATTAAGTATCTAAAAAGACGGTGGTACATTGAAATGGCATATATGTTGCCTTAGTTTGGGTGGTAAAGAAGCAAACTCTTGATACAAAAATTTCAGTGCAAGTAGCTTATTTGGAAGATGATTCCCAGAAATGTCAGTAGGATGTTGGGAAAGTGAAACAAGGGAAGGATTGATCCAGTACAGATTTTATGATTATACACATTACAACTGTGGACGAAGTGGGGGATGGATCACATGGGGACAATTTGGGAGCCACCGTTGGGCCGCATCTCAGAGTTACCCCACCTGAGGAAGAGACAGCCTAGAGTTTTTATACAGACTCCTGTTGGTTGTTGGCAGAGGCTACTCACAGCAGGGGTCAGTTTCCTGACATTTGATTGCAGCTGGGCAAAGAGGGTGCTGAGGGTCTGAGAAATCTCTCAGGCAAACAGGTGCTATGGTGTGCTTCTAGACCACTGTGCGTCCAAGCAGTAAGGCTGAGCATCCAGGCACATGGGTTCCACAACACTTACTACGCATGCTACGCATACATTGGAGAAAGGACTAGCTTTAGTCATCTCTGTTGTGCTAAACATTTTCAGAGTTTCAGATTTTATAGCCGTATTTGTTACTAGACCCCAAAGTCTTGAAATGGCAAGGGAAAGTTTTCTTGGTACCTAATCATAGCCCTTCTAGTTGCTACTTGGGTTTATCTTAGATCCTTTTCTTACTGGGCAGAGAGCACGGAAGGTCTGTTTGCATAGTACTGCTTCATCCAGTTGAATAAAAGATGGTATTAATTCCCACCCCAGCCTTCTGTTCCCTACAAATCCAAATTATTTTAGGCTTTCTTTGTTAAGTCATTTTCCAATCACTTAGTAATTTATATTTTTTGTTCCTGGACTTTCTCCAACTTCTCTTCATCTTGCTTAAGTTGATGAGCCTATTTTCCATAACTGCTTTTTCAAGATAATACATTTATTGTAGTCTTATATAATTTAAATTTCTGGCCACATGTAAAACCTCATAGTTTATTAATAATTTATCATCTTTTGAGTGGTAATTTAAATGATTTTAGTTATACAAATTACTGAAATTATCCCCAAAGTCATAGCATATCTATATCAATTATTTGATAGTTATTATAATGTATTTTAGAGTGGTGTTAGTGGAAACACTGATTTAATCCTAAGTACTCTGCTCTAATATAAGTAAAGTTAAAATTAAACAATTGGAATTAACTGATGCTAAAGAAATTGAATTGGTTACGTTATTTGTAAGTATCTAAATTTATTTGCTTTATCTTATTAGCTCCATTGGCAAAGAAAAAAAAAAGTACCGTATTGCTGGCATTATCAGCAGAAGCATCTGAAAAAACGAAAGCCACTGTACGTTGTGAGCAGACACCTCTGATGTTTAGAGAACTCATTCCTGGTAGCAACGAAAAATATCCCATTTCAGTGATGTGTATACCGTAACAAACAACTTGAATGACTTTGCCTGTAATCAGTTTTTTCCATAAGCCGAGTAAAATAATTCAGTAACTATTTTGCTTTGCTACAAATAGAATTCATTTTATGTTAAAATATAATAATTGGAAGAAGCTTTGTTTAATTATATTCTTGGTCATTATTCCCACAGATGTTTTATAATACTATTGTAGCCACATATCATTATGAGAAACTTAACAAATTACTGTTTGACTTTTCTGGGGAAAACACTCACCCGTCCCCCTGAATACACACACACACATACACACACACACAGCAGAATTACTTATCTGGACATTGTAAAAGAAAGCATCTATTCTCAGTTCGCAATTCATTGCATTCCCTAAGTGTATTTCATATAAAATAGAGAAATGCGGAAGTTTTTATTATACATACATTTTTTTTGCCTTTTAGTTTTTAGTGAGCTACAATGTATTTACAGGGAGATACACAGACCTTAAGTGACAGTTCAGTATGCTGTGAGGGTGATTATCGAACCTACCCTTTGATCAAGATATAGGACATTTTTATCACCGCAGAAAGTTTCCTGTGCCTGTCCCCAGCACATCTCTGCTTTCCTCTCCCTGCCCCCACCCCCATCCAGGAAGCAAGCAGTGTTCTAATTCACAGATTGCGCATTCATAAGTTTGGTTTCCTTTCTTAGAAATCATGTACCTCAGGGCGCCTGGGTGGCTCAGTTGGTTAAGCGACTGCCTTCGGCTCAGGTCATGATCCTGGAATCCCTGGATCGAGTCCTGCATCAGGCTCCCTGCTCAGCAAGGAACCTGCTTCTCCCTCTGACCCTCCCCCCCTCATGTGCTCTCTCTCTCGTTCTCTCTGTCTCAAACAAACAAACAAAAAAAACTTAAAAAAAAAAAAAAGAAATCATGTACCTCATAGAAGAATGTAAAGTGAACGAGCTGACAGTTTACTGAAGACTGTTTTAAACTACTGATTAGGTAAAGACTGAATATTGATCCTATGATTCTAAAACGCAATCATTAAAAATATGTGGTGAGTAATTTTTTAATACTCTTTTTGACTTTGTAAATATTTTGTAATTTGGATTAACGTTGAATTGACCACTACATACAGTGTCCGTGCACTCATTGGATAACTTTCTGGAGATCACTTAATATGCTTTTGACCACTTCAAGTGCCCTAACTGGCTATTAAACAAAAAACCAAAACAACAACAACAAAAACTTGTCTGTAAACCTAACTGGTCATGGATTCCGCCCCAAATTAGTCATCAGCCATTTTTGTGATCCATATCTTTAGTCGTTTGTTCTTGGTGTCAAACTTCTTTGCTTCTCCTAGTGTAACAGTGTTATCTGATCTAATGTGCTGTCAGTGCTTTCAAGGACCCATCTTTTTACTTCTTTAGAAGCAGCCCTTTCATGGAATTTTATTTTTTCTACCAATCCAATGAGTTTTATTCTTTAAAAGTAGCACATATGTGGAGCAATGTATTTTTTTATTATTATTTTTAAAGATTTATTTATTTGACAGAGAGAGACAGCGAGAGAGGGAACACAAGCAGGGGGAGTGGGAGAGGGAGAAGCAGGCTTCCCACTGAGCAGGGAGCCCAATGCGGGGCTCGATCCCAGGACCCTGGGACCATGACCTGAGCCGAAGGCAGACGCTTAACGACTGAGCCACTCAGGCGCCCCTATTAATATTTTTAAAGATTTTATTTATTTATTTAAATGAGAGAGAGCACATGGGAGTGCATAGGGGCAGATGGAGAGGGAGAAGCAGAGTCCCCTCTGAGCAGAGAGCCCGATGCGGGGCTCGATCCGGGGACCCTGAGATCATGACCTGAGCCGAAGGCAGATGCTTAACCTGCTGAACCACCCAGGTGCCCCTTTGTGGAGTGATTTAATACGAAAGTCATGAAGTAGGGAAAAATAAAACTGCTTTAGTTAGGAATAGTATGAGAACTGAAAGTTTCATGCTCCCTTCTCTACCCCCTTCTTTTCTTTATGTTTCCTGCCCCATACCCGCCCTTGCCATTTGCCTGTGCGATTTTTTTGTTCTTGTTTTTCCTTGGTAGCTCAGAGTTATTTGCTGAATTGTGGTTTGTGCCTGCCTCCTTTCCTTCAACAAATCCTTCCTGAGGATTTGCCATGTACTCAGCCTTGTGATAGGTGATAAAGAAGGCAACAGACATTCTTCCTGCCTTCATGGGGTTTCCTTAAGAAACAAAATTGCCCCTCTCTCCTCTGGATCAGAACCAGCATTGTTTTTGCAGGGAAGTTGGTTATATAAGATGCAAATGGATGACAAGGCACGGGATTTAAATTATAAACTACAGTGCTGAGGAGTGGGAAAAGGAAGAACTCAAAGGAATCATTCTCCATTGAGGGGTTCCGGGCAGTTTAGCTGGCAAGTGGGAAATAGAATTCACATGGCTGGCTTTCCCAGTGATGATCAGATCCATTGCAAACCTGTTCCCCAAGGTTCAGGGACGCCTTGGTAGTTAGATCAATAATGCCTTTTGTTTACTGAGTTGAAAATCATCAAAATAAATCAGTTAAGTAAACAAGATCTGTGTCCATCCTCCTGATAAGACCATCTCTCAAAGCTTCAAGAAAGATACTGGTTCCTAAGTCTATCACTACAATTCTCTCACTTCTCTTTCATAGAAATTAGAATTTTGAGAAGAGCAATATTGTACAAATCAATAATTTTAAAAACCAATTTTGACTAAGAGAATCAACTTCTAAAATTTATTTCAGCCAGTGAATAGGAAATTGTTTTCTTTCAAATTCACTTTTATGACATTGTTTTAGCAGTTCTAACAAGTAGCTAATCATTATTCCATGTTAGAGTATTTTCTTATTTTTTTTTTAAAGATTTTATTTATTTATTTCAGAGAGAGAGAGAGCATGAGCGGGGAGAGGGAGAAACAGGCTCCCTGCTGAGTAGGGAGCCCGATGCGGGGCTCTGTCCCAGGACCCTGGGATCATGACCCAAGCCCAAGGCAGACGCTTACTGACTGAGCCACCCAGGCACCCCACAGTATTTTCTTATTTTTAAATATTTCTCCTCTTTCTATGTTTACTTTTCTCTATTTTTTTTTAAATTCTAAAAATTAGGGTGTTGTTATCAATTCTCTGGAAATTGAAATCATCATCCTTCATATTCACTGCTGAACTTTTTCCTTGCTTTACCTTATTCATTCTTTTGTCTTAAACATTTTACACAAATGCTACATGCAACACATTTCACTAAAAAGGATTTAAATAGTATAGAAGCATGCAGACAAAAATAGGGAATCTTATTTTATATTCAGTCTAGCCATTGAGGACCATCGTAAATTTTCTTTTAAGGTATCTTTTTTTAAATTATATAATTCAGCTTTATATCAGTTCAGATTTTTCTAAGCTGATTTCAGTATTTCTTAGAGTATGAAGAATTTTAGAAATTTAATATATAATGTGAGAACTTGCATTTTCAGGGCACCTGAGTGGCTCAGATGGAAAACTTGCATTTTCTTTCTTTTTTTTTTTTTTTTTGAAGATTTTATTTATTTATTTGACAGAGAGAGAGCACAAGCAGGGGGAGTGGCAGGCAGAGGCAGAGGGAGAAGCAGGCTCCCCGCTGAGCAGAGAGCCTGACATGGGGCTCAATCCTAGGACATTGGGATCATGACCTGAGCTGAAGGCAGACACCTAACTGACTGAGCCACCCAGGCACCCCAAAAACTTGCATTTTCACTTAAAGACAAAAGGTATAAACGCTGGAACAATTTATACTAGTGGAATCGAGACTGTTACCAATTACCGTTTTACCCAAATGTTGCATTCTCCTTTAAATATAGTCAACGCATATATGTAGATAAATACTGAAAGAACCCTGTTTATCGTATATATCCTGACCTCTTGTGAAATAGATTTTGGGTTCTAGGGTTTGATGATAGTTATTATTGTCCTAAAGTTTTATTATATGCTTTTTTTTTTTTTTGGTCCTTTGATAGTTTTGTTTCTGACTTAGTCTGTATCTTAAATATTCGAGCTTTTTGACGAAGAATTAGCCTTTCATTTCCCGAAAGCCCTAAAATTAGCAGTAAATTAAAGATTTAGGTTAGTATCTATGTTGCTCCTAATTAGGGAGTATCGTGAGACTATCAGCGAAGAAGGGGGAGGTGATTCTGAGTGTATCTCGTTTCTCCCTGGGAATCCTGAAAACCCATGCAGGTGAAAGATGGTGGTAACAATTTCCTTGAAGTCTATCCTGGATTAGTTTCTGTTGCTGTGTAACAAATTACAAATTTCATGGCTTAAAGCAATTCCCATTTATTATGTCATAATTTTCTGTAGTCAGAAGTCTGAATGGACTCCTCTGGGTTCTCTGTTCTAGGTCTTACTGAATGAAACTAAGGGGTGTGTCACCTTGGGCTTTTTTACCTAGAGGTCCTGGGGAAGAATTCACGGCCATGCTAATAGAGGTTGCTGGCTGAATTCATTTCCTTCCTTTCAGTTGTAGGACTGAGGTCTCTGTTTTCTTGCTGGCTCTCAGCTGGGTGGGGTCCACTCTCTGCTCCCAGAGGTTGCCCGCATGACTCCTCTCCCTCCATCCGCCCAGCAATAATCACATGGCAAGGCCTTCTCGGCCTTGACTTTCTCACTCCCTCTTCTGCCATCAGCCAGACAAGCCCTAAACTTATTTTAAGGGCTCCTGAGGCTGGATCAGTTTTACTTTATTTTGAGCTCAATGGTGCCATATAACATAGCAGAATCACTCATCATATTCATGGGCTTCATGGGTATGGGACTGAAATCTGAGGGTGGGGACATTTTGGGAATTGTCGCTGACCAGGTCACTTTGAAGTCTAGCATCAGTCTTTATAAAAGCTCACGCGTCAGCAGCGACGTAGGGTGAAGCATGTAACTCACGTGTGAAAGGCCATTAAAATGAAGACCCTAAGTTCTAAAATGAGATATAATTTCAATATAATGCAAATAAAACACATAGCAAGGTTTTCTTGAAAGTCAAAAATCTGATTATAAAGTTAATGGCAAAGAATATATACAAGAATAGTCCAGAAAATTTTGCAAAAAGAAAAGCATTGGGGACAGAATTTGTTCTTTGTAATTTCAGAAAGCTTGATAAAGCAATAGTAATAAAAACTGAGTGATGACAGACTAAGAGTAAATAGGCAGATCTATGTATAAATAAAAACTTGGTTCATGATAAACATATAAACATCAAATAATAAACGGATAGTGGCATAAATGGTGTTGAGAAAAATTGGTATCTGTTTGGAAAAACAATGGCAACAACAAAGTGAGACCTTTGTCTTAATGCCCAAAATAGGTTATAGAGCTAATCAGTTTTAAAACTACAAAGCCAATACAAACAAAAGCGGGAAGTATTTTTTCATAATCTTAGGAAGGGGATGGTCATCTTACATAGAACATAAAGCATCACAAGGCTTCTAGGAAAGAAGTTGACCTATTTCACCAAGTAATAGTTAATAAACACCATAAACAAATTTAAAGGAGAAAGAGGCATGAAATGCGTGGGAATAAAAATGTCATCATCTTTAACGAGTCCTGTAAATCATTAAGGGAAGACAAACAATGCAGTAGATAAATGGGCAAAGCATATGAATAGGCTATTCACAAAACATGAAAAACACATGGCCGGTAAACATATGGAGAGATCCACCCCCTAGAATGTTTGATGAAAAGCAGGTGCAGTCCTTCTCTATAGTGTTTTTAATGATAGAAGAAAAGTAACCTAAATGTTCATCACTTGTGGAATGGTTAAATAAGTTAAGCTTTATCTATACTATGGTGTACTTGTGAAACCAATACAAATAGTTGTGCTTGCGTGTCAATTCAGACACATCATGCACACGCACTTGGAAAGAGCTCTACGAGGTATTGTTCAGTGTAGAAAAGCAAGTAGCAGGAAAACGCATTACATCTCACCTGGTCCATACATGTACTCTCCAACAAAAAGATACTGTAGCAGAGACAGAATGTTCACCTAGGTGTTTCTCCTTACATTTAGGCTGGACCGTGTGTGTTTTCTGAGTATTGGGTTGTGAGCAAAAGTGACATGTACTATTTGTCAGTCAAGGCATTCGGGAGCTGTGATGTCACCCCTACAATCTCTCACCCCCTCCAAGGCTACATCAGGGTGACACATCTACACCATGAGAGAGCTTCTGTTAACGAGGGTCTCCAAGTGACCTGGGAGCTGGGCCTCCTACACCGTCCATTAGCTGGGTGATTTAGGTGTTGCCTGTTGTTACAGTTAGTGTTAACTATCCTGGTTAGTCCAGAGACCTATATACACATGAAGATGTATTTATTGTTAGAGGATTGGAGGGATGCACACTGTCCCACAGTTATTCGTTATCTCCTAGGAGAGGAATAGTGGGAAATGAGTGTGGGCGTAAAATAGGAGGCTGGGGCGCCTGGGTGGCTCAGTCGTTAAGCGCCTGCCTTCGGCTCAGGTCATGGTCCCAGGGTCCTGGGATCGAGCCCCGCGTCGGGCTCCCTGCTCGGCGGGAAGCCTGCTTCTCCCTCTCCCACTCCCCCTGCTTGTGTTTCTGCTCTCGCTATCTCTCTGTCAAATAAATAAATAAAATCTTAAAAAAAAAACAAAACAGGAGGCAAGTTTACTGTGATTATTTCTGTATTGTATGGATCTTATGAAACTGTACTTATTTGTAATTTTGATTATAAAAATATTGGGATATATAAAAGGCAACATTGCCCAAAAAGTAGGTGATATACCAACCGTTTGCTTCAAAAGTAACTTGACCCCTGCTATGGTAGAATTATGACTGCTACCCGTTCTATTTCAGGATTTAGGGAGCTAGTAAGTGGATACAATGAAGTAACCAGTTCTGTTTTAATTCATGTATGAGATGTAAATCTCTCTAAAGTGGTAAGTCTTTTGATGTCGTCTTATTTATTAAGAGTATGATTTGTAGTGTGTGATATGCAGGGCAGTTTTTTGTCTTTTGCAAATGGCCTCATGATTTTTGCTTTATCCAGAGTCTACTATATTTTTTTTTACTTACTAGTTTTCTAAAAATTACTTAAATGAATTCATTTTTTTTTTGTTTTTAACTTTATTTCATTATGCTATGTCAATCACCATACATTACAAAAGAAGATCTTAAATTTCTATGTAAAATGAACAGGCTACTATCTCGATGTAAATGGAAGATACACATTAAGCTAAATACAGTAAAAATGAAATAATATTATGTGATTTGGCTTGCTGCTCTTTTTTGACAAAGATCAACACTGAGGCTTACTGTCCTTTTAAAAAAGTGAGATTATTAAGTGTCAGAGGTGGTGAAGACTGAGACCTTTTCCTTATCAGAGTGATTTAAAGATAATTGAAAATGGATTATGTTCTTATATTTATAATTATTTAATGCCTTGCCTCTGTACACCAGTGTCATTCCTCCCACATTTGGGGAAACACTGGTATTGTTGAAAGAATTATAGGATTGGAGTCAGAAGACCTGGAGTCATTGCTATCTGTCATTTACCATGTCTTTGGGTTGTCACGATGTCTTTGTATTTATGTCACTATTTATAAAATGGGGATAAAGCTGCCTACCGTCTCCATTTCATCTCAGGATTTTGGTGAATGAAGCGATATTGCATATCACTCTCAATAGTAGTATTAGCACCAGTTTAACAATCCTGTATAACTAAGAGGGTCTGTGACTTGGGTCACAGTGCTTCAGCTACCAACGCATTCTCCTAATTCCCAGCACTCCACCCCAGGGGAGTCAACATCTCGATTCCTGCAAATATGCATCGTTACCATAGACACTCAGAGCAAGTATGAATCCATATCTCTGTATTCTTACCAGGAGATGCATTTGAAGTGCATATTCTAATGGTCAGTCTAGACTTGATTTTATGCAGTTAGATCTTCTGATGTGCTGCTTACATTTATTGATATTTTATGTTTCTATATAGTTTCATTTATTACTAGAAAGACTAGAGGGAGCTTTCTGTTTCAAAGACCTCTCCTAATACTGCAGTAAATTTAGTGTACTTAGCTCATTTACTCTTTCTGGTCACCAGAGTATTATTTAGTAAATTCCTTCCCCCAGGAATTATTACTTACTTTAGTTGAATCTTAGTATTGGTCAGTCCTGCTGGGCCCCAAGGGAAATAATGTTTAAGAGTGTTATAATCATAAAAAAATGTGTTCCTCAAGCAAAAAAACCCACAACTCATAAATACAGAGAACAAACTGATGGTTGCCCCAGGGGAGGGGTTGGAGGATAGGCAAAATGGGTGAAGGGGAGTGGGAGACACAGGTTTCCAGTTATGGAGTAAGTCATAGGGATGAAGGAAGCAGCGTAGGGAATATAGTAATGGTATTGTGATAACATCGTATGGTGACAGATGGTAGCTCTGCTTGTGGTGAGGATAGGATAACTACAGACTTACCAAGTCACTATGTTGTACACCTGAAACTAATGTAATATTATATATCAACTGTACTTCAATAACAATTAATTAATTGACTGAAAAAAAAGAAAGGCGCACCTGGGTGGGGCAGTCAGTTGAGTGTCCGACTCTTGATTTTGGCTCAGGTCATGATCTCAGGGTCGTGGGATCGAGCCCCGCATCGGGCTCCGAGATCAATGCAGAGTCTGCTCGAGATTTTCTCTCTCCCTCTGCCCCTCTCTACTGTTCACCTGCTCTCTTGATCTCTCTCTCTCTCTAAATAAATACAATGTTAAAAAAAAAGAAAGAGAAAAGAAGAAAGTGTTCTGTACTTGTACAAAGTAGTTGTTACCTTTTTCCTTTTGACACAAAAACAGGTTTATATATTTTATGTAATATCCATCATTTTGTCATTGAGAAATCATTCTAAACTAAATTTGTTCTGAGCCACATCCCTCGTCCTAGAAACACTTCCTCTCTTTGGGAACTTGCTTCACCCCTTTGAAGTAGCTTCTACTCTTTGATACAAGTCAGGTAACATGATTCTTTGGGAGACTCATGCTAGGCTGTTAGGGATGATTGAACTGATTCACTGCTGATTGAGTCCCCTATGTTCATATCATCAGATAGTGAGCCAAGACCTTACTTACCACCACTAAAGCATTCATATAATTCTACCTGAAGTCCAAGTATAATAATAATTCTTACATTTTCCTAACAACTTCTAGTTGCCTACAGCAACTATGTAGTTTTGGTAAATAAATCCTATAAAGCTAAAGTTCCAAGTTATAACTCCAGCCCTGTTGAAGAAGTAGGCTTTGTGGTGTTTATGGGATTTGAATGTGCTAGAACGATCATTTGTTTACTGAAAGTCCTACTATGAGAAAACGATATCCAAAAATCTGAGTGTTTCTGAAACAAAGGAAGCTACACAGTTTATAAGTGAGAGAATCGACTAACACAGGGCCAGTGAGTCAGTTTACAATAAGTGAACAAATTCATTTTTCTACATAAATGAATTCTGTCATTTAAATGAATAACACCCTGTTTTCCAAAAGCTCACATTCACCACATTCTTTGAAGCGGAAGGTCTTCCATTCCTAAAAGATTAAACAGGGATTTTGTGGTTATCATTGAGTATTCCAGGAAGAACTTTGTAAATTTTTTTTAAGATCTTATTTATTTATTTGACAGAGAGATAGAGAGCACAAACAGGGGGAGAGGGAGAGGGAGGAGCAGACTCCCTGCTGAGCAGGGATCCTGACACGGGGCTCGATCCCAGGACCCTTGGGATCGTGACCTGAGCCAAGGCAGACGCTTAAGTGACTGAACCACCCAGGTGCCCCATGAATTTTGTAAATTGATGTTAAAGAGCTGGGGAAACCTCTTGTTTTTTCTCAATAAACCCAATGAGGGAGATTTAAGTAACATTTTTACCCCCCAGCCTGTCCTGTCACTTAGCTCTGCTTTTGTTCACTGTGGTCCTGTCATAAACATCCTTTACCGCAAATTATTTTCAACATTCACAATATTTGTAGAATTCTTTCTTGACAAGATGTAGTCAATAACTTGTGACATGTCATTTATTTTACTTTTAACCAAGACTGAAAAAAATGGATTTAGGTTTATGGTTTCCATTTTCATAACCTGTGCCTGTTAAGGAAATTAGTTTTTCCCGTATGCTTTTTCGGTCCTCATGCCTTCCCTTCTAGCATACCCACACAGTGCACTCTCAACTTTTTGACTTATCTTTCCTCAGTCCCTTCAGTTCCCTTCAGTTTTACCAGTCCAGAAATAGTGAATGAGTTCTGTTCCTTCCCCTTTCTCACATGGCTGCTTTTCTAATTAACTCTCTGCCGCTGCTCTGGATGTCTAACTCTTCCCCACTGCCCTTTTATTAATAGCTGTTCCGATGTGGATTCTTTTCCTTCTGCCTCACTTTGGTCAGTCCACAGCAGTCTCTAATATAGCCACTCTAATATCCCATGTTTTTCATCTGCGAAGAGCTCTTCTACATCTCTTGTGGGTCTATCAAAGGCATCTTAATGCAGTTTTTGACAGTTCTCAGTATAGATCTTCCTCGACTTACGATGGGGTTACATGTGGGTAAACGCCTCAAAAGTTGAAAATATCCTAAGTCAAAAATGCTAATACACCTCACTTACCAAACATCATAGCTGAGCCCAGCCTACCTGAAATGTGCTGAGGACGCTTACATTAATCTACAGTTGAACAAAGTCATCTAACACAAAGCCTGTTTTTAATAAAGTATTGAATAAATATCTCATGTAACTATTGACTACACTTGAAGTGAAAAGCAGAATGGTTGTTTGGTACAGAATGGTTGTATAAGGGTATCTGTTATCTGTCAGTTGTTTACCCTCATGATCACATCAAGAGAATGTGATCATGAGAGAACATCGTAGCGTGTATCTTTAGCCTGGGAAAAGATTGAAATTCAAAATTCAAAGTCTGGTTTCTACTGAATGCCTATTGCTTAAAATTGTTAAGTTGAATCATCGTAAGTCAGGGACTGTCTGTACTAAGATTTGAAATGTCTGATTCCAACCACAAGTGTAAGGAATGCTCTTATATAAGAAAGGCAGTGAAGATCTTGACATAATAAAGATGTTTTTACGAAGAAACTAATGTTGTTCTTCGCTGACTAATAAGCTTAACAATTATAAATGACTTCATTCACTGTTGAAAAGGATTTGTTTTGAAGTGTGATTCATTTTATTTTTTTTTGAAGCAAGTCCAAAACAACATATTGTATAAATTTGTCCTCAAAATATACTAATGAATTCTGTTGAGCTAGCACATTTTCCTGTGGTATGTACTTTGTTTGGTATTCACTTCCTTTATAAATAATAAGAATTATAAAAGTGTACAAAAATAAGCAAATGCATTTGTAATACCACATTTGAATAGTAATAAGAGTAGCTTCGTTTAAATATGTATCAGTAAGACAGGGTTAAGTTGCTTAATTCATCTAGTGTCTATGAATGTAAATATATTGTTGAATATATTTATATTTTGGGGGATTTTTTTCCCCTTCATTTGACAGAGAATGGATAAATTTCTGGTAGAGAACATTATTATGGTCAGACCTCATTACTGCCAACATTCATTCATGTACTAGGTAACCTTTTAGAAATTAGCCCAAGGTCATTTTTATTCATTGAACAGTTCATTATAGAAATAGTTGGTTGTTCTTCCTAATTCTGCCTTTGTCCAACTCTTTTCAGTTCCCATTTTCACCACTTTATTGTTTATTAAAATTCAAAAACGGTGAAAAACTTTTGGGAAATGCAATTGAATTTATTTTGGGAAAGACAATGAAATTAAAAGAAAGTCAGTTTCCTACAGAATTTATTTAATCATCTTTTTCCTTTCCCCTAAGAGCTTTGATAGGGTGGGCAGTAAAATGTGACAGTTTATAGATTTCACGAAGATGGATGGAATATATTGTTCCTAGGAATGGTAATGAAATGCCTACATGGTGTAAGTTTCTCCATCTCTCTTAGTAATGCTGACCTGAATGGTTCCTGTGATGTGGAAATGTTGGGGTTTGGAGTGAATGGTCAAGAACGAATTCTTGAGACATCTTCAGTGCAAAAAGGTGGTTTTATTAAAGCCCGGGTACAGGACCTGTGGGCAGAAAGGGCTGCACTGGGGTCCTGAGGAGTGGCTGATTATATACTTTCAAGTTGCAAGGGGGTTAGGGTTAGTGTAAGTCTCTAAGGAATTTGGAAGCAAGGTTTCCTGGACCTTGAGGGAGCTGTCTCTTGTTAGGAAAAGGTCATTTATTACTGTCTAATTAAACCTTAGTCATGAGACCCTTCAGATGTATATCAGTGGGCCATATGCTTGGAGGATGATTGCTAACATATATCTTGGGGGCAGGTAGAGATAAAGGAAGTTTCCAAAGGAATTTTTATATGTTAAAGGAGACTTACAGGATCCTGGAGGTCAGGATAATGTTAAGCTAGGAATGCCTTTTGCCCTTAGCAAACAAAGTAATAACTGTGAGGCAGTTGAGTTCCTAGAGGAAAGTCATTCCACCTGTCTCAAGGAAACTTGTCAATGGGCTGTAAGTTGTACAGAAATTTAATTTTTTTGTTGCCTTTGTTTCCAACATCACTGCACTAAAGTATGGCAAATAAAATAGAAAATAAACTTATAATAGATAATAATTTAGTAAATATTTGAATACAAACTAATGTTTAACGTAAGAACATTATCAAATATTTGAACAAATTTAAGTCACAGTTAATTATTTTAGGAAAGAGAAAAGAGCATACACTTCCTCTTAGAATTTCACCTTTGGTTTTTAAAGATGCATTAAAGGGCATTCAAAGTGATCACATCGGTTCAGTTTGGAATAATAAGCATTCCTTGGTGGTTTCATTATTAAAAAAACAAATGCACTTATCCACATTTAGAAGATACTCTAAATTTAACAAATATTCACTGGGCATTTTCTTTGCTGGGTACTGGGCATTATTTAATTATTGAATAATTATTAAATATTTACAGTGTCTTTTTATTGTGTTGGGTCTTTGGGAATATACCAACAATATAAAAAAAAGTTCTCTGCTCTATATGTGGGAACTTGGGCCAAGGGTAGGGGTGGGCTGGAATTCTGCCATTCTCATTTTCCAGCCTGTGACTAGGTTTGTAAACTCTGCAAGACTGGTTCTATAGATGCAGATATCTTCCTGGGTCTGACTAATTTGAGGTGAGAGAGGGCGTTTCTGTGGCTCTCCAACCCACCTTTATTAATAATGGATCCCCATTGTCAAAACAGAAGAGGAAGGGAAGGAAGGAAGGAAGGAAGGAAGGAAAGAAAGAAGGGGAGGGGGAGGAAGAGGGAACAAAGAAAAAAGGGAAGAAAGGAGGAGAGAAAGAAAATCAAACAACCCCTCAAATAAAAACTAAATAAGAGACTCAAGGATCTTAACCTTCTTATTGGTGAAATGAGACATGCATACATAAATTAGTTATTTTCCATAAAAATAGTTATTTTTCCTTTTTTTCTTCTCCTTTTCTTTCTCCGTCCATATTTCCCCATCTTTTTACTTCCTCCACCTTCATTACACCCTTGAAAGAATACCTTCTCAAACCACAAGCACAATGTGCAGTTCCATTTCTCATCATCACTAAATTGTTTTGAGGGTCTATTCAACACAGTTTCTAATGGTTGGTAGAAAAACCATTCATACTGGATAATAATAAATTATATTACCTCCAAAATATGCTGTAATTCAGTATTTTTACTGTTTAGTTTGGTCTTTATTTACTTTGTTGATTCCTTAACTTGGCAGGTAATGAAAAGAATGATGTCCTGTTTTTATGTAGTACTGTAAAGTCTCAGTGTGATCAAGGGACATATTTATATTGCTGTCTTAGATGAGATAGCCAGCATCTATCCAGACTTCTTTCCCAAGGTTCTTGACATTCTCTGAGTTTCACTTCTACTTTGATTATGGAATCTCATGTTTCAAAGGAACCCTTGATGAACATTTATTGTGCATATTTATGGCTGAAACCAAGTGGGATATAAAGCTGAAATTTACACAGATATAGAAGACAAGACTCTTATTTTTGAAGTTTTTAATAATTTCACTAGTTTTTTGAGATGTATTTTAATTATCATATATGTCTATACCGTGTTTTGTATCTATATTTAATAGTTTTGGATACTCACAGAAATTCCTAATGATGGGGAAGATAGAATTTTTTACACACAAAGAAATTATTACTTAAATAAATTGACTATTCCAGTAGATGAACAGCAAATATCAGCACAAGGACTTAAAATCACTTCTCCTATTTTCAAATTAAATGATTTTGCCACCTCTCACCATATTGGCTACTACGAAGGAAACCAATTTAGAACATAGGTTACTACTAAGCCACATGCTACCACCTGTGTTAAGAGTCCTAAGAGAGAAAAAAGAAAGGAACAGTTTCTCATGGGATAAAGTAAGTTACGGAAGGCTTTTTAGAGAAACTAAATTTTTAATCAGGCCTGGAAGGAAATGGAGGATTTGTGTTGGTTGGTGAGATAATTTATATAGAGAAAACCACCAGAACTTAGGAGAAGGTAGCAAGAATGTGCAAAATCTTAAAGGGTGATTATAAAGGAGCAGAGAGGCTATATTCAGAAATATCCATCAAGGTTTAGATTGTATTAGTAAGATTGTGTATCCTAGTCTGAGTTATTTTTCATCTAAAGTGGGATAGGGAGTTTGTGTTAGATTGGCTTTTTTTTTTTTTTCCCTTCCTGAAATATTTGCTAGAATTCACCCGTGAAGCCAACTGGACCTGGAGTTTCCTCTGGGGAGAGAAATTTGATTTCATATATATATATGGTGTTTTCTCTCTTTTTTTGCCTTTTTCAAGTGTTGGTTTTTTGTGTCTTTTAAGGATTTTCTCCATTTAACCTAAGTAGTTGAATTTGTTGACATTAAGCTGCCTTTATGCTCTATTTTCTGTCTTTAGGGTGCTTTTCCCCTTTCATCCTTAGTAGTCATAATTTGTATCTTCTTTTTCTCCAAATCTACCTTAATGTTTAAAATTTCATAGATTTTTTTTCAGTTGTCTTTCAGATGTCTGTTTCCTTGCTTTTTTGCTTGTTATTTCCTTTCTCCTACTTCAGTTTTAATTTGTTCTTCATTTTCTAACTTCTTAAAATTGAAACTTTAGATTTATTGCATTGGGGATTTTTTTTTTTAAGATTTTATTTATTTGACAGGGAGAGACACAGTGAGAGAGGGAACACAAGCAGGGAGAGTGGGAAAGGGAGAAGCAGACTTCCCGCGGAGCAGGGAGCCTGATGTGGGGCTCGATCCCAGGACCCTGGGATCATGACCTGAGCCGAAGGCAGACGCTTAACGACTGAGCCACCCAGGCGCCCCTGCGTTGGGGATTTTTTGTCTTAATAAAAACATTTAAAACATAGATTTTATGCACAGCTCTACCTGTACTCCACAGATTTTGATGGATGGTATTTTCATCATCATTCAACTCAAAATATTTTTAAATTTCTCTTGTGGTTTCTCCTATGAATTATAGGTTAAATTAAAGTGTAGTTTGTGTTCATCATATAAATGTTTGAAAGTTTTCCAGATATCTTTTCATCTTTGACTTCAAATTGAATTCTTTTCTGGTCAGAGAATATACTCTGTTATTTTATTTATTTATTTATTCATTCATTTATTTGACAGAGAGAGTGAGCACAAGCAGGGGGAGTGGCAGGCAGAGGGAGAGGGAAAAGCAGACTCCCCGCTGAGCAGGGAGCCCTACCTGGAGCTTGATCCCAGGACCCTGAGATCATGACCTGAGCTGAAGGCAGACGCTTAACCAGCTGAGCCAGCCAGGAGCCCCTGTTTTAATTATGTTAAATTTGTTAGGACTTGTTTTCATTTTCAACATTTGAGCTTTCATGCCTCATATCCACAAGCACTAGCAAGAGTGCATATCCTGTTGCTATTCTGCGGATTGTGGTGTGAAAGTCATTTAGGTCAAGTTGGTTGAGAATTTCTGTATCTTTCTGATTTTCTGTCTTTGTCAACAATGGAGAGAAGGATGTTGAAATGTCCAGTTGTGACTGTGGGTTTGCCTATTTATTTCTACTTTGAATTCTCTCAGGTTTTGCTTCATGTATTTTGAAACTCTGTTCTAAGATGCAAACACAGGATATTTCTTCTTGATAATTTTATTGATGAAATATTCCTCTTTATCCATGGTAATTTTCTTTGTCTGGAAGTCTACTTAGGCTGATACAAATAGAACCGCTCCGTCTTTCTTATGACTGGTGTTTGTAGAGTATCTTTGCCACATTTTTTTATTTTTAAACTTTCTGTCTCTGTATACTTAAAGTGTGTTCTGGGGTCCCCTGGGTGGCTCAGTCGGTTAAGCATCCCATTCTTGATTTCAGCTGAGGTCATGATCTCAGGGTCATGAAATCGAGCCCCATGCCCAGCGTGGAGTCTGCTCAAGATTCTCTCTGTCCCCCTTCCTCTGCTCCTACTCCCCCACCTCCGCTCTCTCTCTCTTAAAAAAATATAGGTAGATAGATAGATAGATAAAGTGTATTCTGGTTGAGAGTGTATAGTTGGGTCTCACATTTCTACCCATTCTGACAACCAAGTTTTAAAACTTGTGTATTGAATATAATTATGAAAATGGTTATATATAATACTAGCATCTTGTTATTTTTTTTCTATTTGTCCCATTTGTTGTTCTTCTCTTTCCTCTGCCTTTTATTGGATGTATTGAATGTTTTTAAGTATTACATTTTATCTCTGCTATTGGCTGTACTATTTTTATAATTTTGTGTATGTCCTAGGATTTTTAGCATATATCTTAATTTACCATAACCTCTGTTCATGTAACATTATGCCACTTAACATAAAGAATATTATGAAAGTGTATTTTCATTTATGTCGTCCATCTTCCCAGGACCCTGGGATCATGACCTGAGCCAAAGACAGACACTTAACCGACTGAGCCACCCAGGTGTCCCACAGCAGATAGTTTTTATTGCTAGGTTTTCAAATTGAGCCGTCTCTTCTTCTGCATTATATAGTCTGCTCTTATTCCCATTCAGTGAATTTTTCTTTTCAGGTATTATATTTTTCAACTTGTATTTTTCAATATTCTACTTGGTTCCTTATAGCTTCTTTCTTTTTTTCTCATCATATTCATGTTTTCCTTGAAAATTTGTCTACTTATAGCTATTTAAAAGTCCCTGGCACTTCCTCTCTTTCATTTCTATATGTTTCTGTTGATTGGCTTTTTTCTCCTGGTTGTAGATCACATGTTCCTGCTTCTTCACATGTCTAATAATTTTTTACTGGGTACTGGACATTCTGATTCTTACATATATGTCTGTTCTATATCTCTAGAATTTTGCTGTCTTCCTTTTAAAGTGTCAAACTTTGTCTTGTATAGGCAATTAAGTGAATCAAATTGATCTTTTCGAAGCTTATTTTTTAGCTTTATGTTTTTATTATTTTTTTTAAATTTTGTTTATTTGAGAGAGAGAGAGTGCGAGAGAGAGCAAGCACTTGAGCGGGGTGAGCGGCAGAGGGAGAAACAGAATCCTTGGTGAGCAAGGGAGCCCGATGCCGGGCTCCATCCCAGGACTCCAGGATCATGACCTGACCCAAAGGAGACACTTAACTGACTGAGCCACCCAGGCGCTCCCTTTTTTAGCTTTATTGAGATGGCTCTAAAGTAGTCTTAGTCTAGAGCTAGTTAAGCCCTTCTACTAAGGCTTAACACTTCTGATGTTTCTACAGAAATGCCCTGGATGTTCAATAAAGTCACATTACTGTATCTGGTTAGAACTTGAGTATCTCTGTGCCCCTACATGTGCAGATTAGTATTCAGCATCAGACTCAAGGGAATTTCTGTTAATATTTCTGGATCTATTTCTCTGCTTAATGCCCTCTCTGACAGTGCCCCCAAATTTCACCTGCCTCAGCCTCCCCAATTCCAGTGTCTGTCTTCTCACTTCAGTGAGATCACCATGCTCTGCTTGGTTATTCCCTTCCTGCTCAGCAGTCTCGGAAATGCCTCCATTTCAATAGCTGGGATCATTATGGGGTTACCTTGTCTGTTTCCCTACTCTTAAGAATCACACTGTTATGATGCCTTTTCTCAAATGACCGGAAACATTGTTTTTACATATTTTGTCCAGTTTTCTACTTGTTTAGTGTGGGGAGGGCATTTCTAGTATATTTATTTCGTTGCGGCCAGAAGTGGAAGTCCTTCCACATATTGATTTTGTATTTTATGTATTATGTATGTAACAGATGAATTCATTTTCATGTTAAAAATCCAAGAGTAATATAAATATTCAGAATAATAGATGCTAGTCCCTTCACCTCTCCCATCCCATTTCATGTCACTCAATAGAGAAACCACTTTTAGAAGTTGTATGTGCATCCTTCTATTTTCCTTTATGTACTTATATCCATTTATATATACATGTTCATGCCAATGAGAGATATACATATTTTTAAGCATAAATAAAGCAGTTCTATAAGTATTATTCTGCAACATATTTTTTCACTTGGTAACATCTTAGAGATAGAGATCTTGTTATTAAAGTACATATCAATTTTTATTTTTCTAACATTAGCCATATATCCTACAGAATGGTTTTCCTCTAATTTATTTAACACTCTGCTCTTTAGTCATTAAGGCTTTCCCTTCTAACTTTATGCTCTTATAAACTGTATTTTTTAATAATATGGCACAGCAACTTTTCCAGTGGTAAATATTTCTGTAGGAGAAATCACCAAGTTTTCAAAGAGTCTGTCTATAAATTGCCTTTCTAAACAGTTTTTACATGTTTATATTACTCCTAACTACTAGGAACCAGGCTCTTTGGAGAAATGGTTGATTCTAGACCTAGAAGAGGAAATGTAAGAGATAAGTTTAGAATATCTTATCACAACAGAAAGCAAGGGAGGTAAGAAAGATTACTGTGATGGTGTCAGAAGATACAGAATCCCCTTTGAAGGGACTGCTATTGGTCAGAGATGGGGCAGTTTACCAACCAAAAAACTGCTGGACTGAAAAACATCAAATATGTTTAACAGCCAAGAATCATAAAAATGCCAACCAAACCAAACCCCAAACCACATTGCTCACCTTGGAAGGGAGCTAGGGGATAACATTCTGAGTACTGGTAAGGAGAAGAATCATGTATTTATCTTCCTCTTCCTGTACGAACCTTATTTCAAAGTAACCAAATAATTAATGAGAGGAATTTCTTTTTATTTATTTATTTATTTGAGAGAGGGAGAGAGAGAGAGAGCACGAGCAGGGGGAGGGAGAGAGGGAGAAGCAGACTCCCCGCTGAGCAGGAAGCCCAACGTGGGGCTCGATCCCAGGACCCTGAGATCATGACCTGGGCTGAAGGCAGACGCTTAACTGACTGAGCCACCCAGGTGCCCCGAGGGGAGTTTCTTTATAGAAGTCTACTAATAAATGAAGAAGGAATAACAGAATCAGACTACCAGAGTTATAACCTTTATTAATTGAGATACAAGCCCTAGAAAATGATTGTCAGTGGCTACTAATGATCTCAGGGAAAGCATGAAGAGGAAGCATTATGGGAAGTGGATGTGGCGGACAACACTTGACCCCACCGATTATATGTTAACACTGAAGAAGGAGAGACAGTTAGCTGTCATATGGCAACTGATAACGGCAGCTTTTCAAAAATTGAACCTGTTCAAGGCCCTCAATCTAACTACCAGTTTTTTGGACAAACAGGAGATAGAGGAACTTATTTAATGACCTCTCGGGATGCTGTCATCCAAGTCTAGAATTCCAGAAGTTCTACAAGATAAATAGTCCAGTTTCTTCAATAAGTGATAGTCAAGAAATAAAAAGGATGGGAAACTGTTAGAGAGTAAAAGAGAAAGATAGGAAATCTCACCCAAATGTAATATGCAGACCCTGTTTGGATCCTGATTTGAACAAACCAACTGTAAGGACACATTGGAATAATTAGATTTTAACAGTGCCTGGATTTTAGATGATATCCAGGAACTGTTAATGTTTTATATGTGATATTAGCATTGTGTTCATGTTAAAAAGAGTCCTTCTCTCTTAGAAACAAAATGAAACATTTACCAGTGAAGTGATAGAATCTCTGTACTTGCTTTAAATAATCCTGTAAGGGCTTAAAAGAGGAGAGCTGGTGGCAATTATTTATCTTGGATGATGAGTACAAGGGGTTTATTATAGTGTTTTTTCTACATTTGAGTGTGTAAAATTTTCCATCATTAATTTTTTATTTTATTTTTTTAAAAAGTCATCTCTATGCCCAACATGGGGCTCAAACTCATGACCCCGAGATCAAGAGTCACATGCTGTCCTGATCGAGCCAGCCAGGTGCCCCATGAATTTCTTAAATTGGAAAATAAACTTAGCTGTAACAGACCAGGTGAGGAGAGTTTCGTAAATCATCAGAATAAGTGAGGAGCTTTCCGGAGCTTCACTCTAAATATTTGGAGTATGTCTATACCTACACATCTGCAGAAAAGGTATCCGCAAACGGCAGAGAATTTATTCAGCGTGCTTGCTGCGGTTGATCTGGACCCCCCACGTGCTTCTCTTGAAATTAGCATGAGTCTCACAGTTTTCAACACCTAGAGAAATCTTTGCGGCAAAGCTAACGCTGTGTACTCGGTCAGATCGGCTTCTCACGGCGATCCTAATGTTTGTTTTTCAGGTACAGCAGGTGCAGACTGTGCAGCAGGTCCAACATGTCTACCCAGCTCAGGTGCAGTATGTGGAAGGAAGTGATACTGTCTATACCAACGGAGCGATGTAAGTTGATGTGCGGGAGTGGTTTTCATTCTCCCGCATAGTCAGAGAAAAATAATGGACTCGCTGGCACATCCCACTATTCCCAAATTGTTAACTTGTTTTCATGTTTTTTTTGTTTTTTTTTTACCAGATCAGAGTTACTGGAATGAGCCTCCTGTGTAGAGATTTGTCTAGGTTTGTGAGGAATGTGAGCTGATTTTCTTCTCAACCTCAATGAATTATTTTAAATTATGAAAACTGTTATGCCTTTTAATGGTTTTCACTAGGTTGAGAAAAATGTATACCCCTCGTTGGTGATTTCTATATCTTACTGATACCTTATAAACCCTGTGCTTTTTGTTTTTATAAATAAGGTGAATTTGTGTGTGTGTGTGTTTGTCTGTAAACTAACACCAAACTAGTACATTTGTTTCTTTTGGCATTTATTAAATGAAGTACTTAGTCTCCATAAGAGTACCTGATCCTCCAATCTTATTTTCCTGTCTGAACTTGCCTCCCCCAACCCCCACCACACAACTTACCACCTTTGCAGGAACAATAATGCAAATTTGTAAGTTTATACCAATTGTGTTTTTCAGCCATTTTGGAGTAAGATTCAGGATATTATAAGAGACTAAGAACTATTACAGGTCACCAGGATTGTTTTCATTTAACCACTTGAGGTTTTGTTTGCAGTCTGTTGGATCTTTGGGTTTACCTGAAATAAATTCAAATTCTCTCATCCTCCTCTGCCCACCTCCCTTCAGCGTCAGTATGCCCCAGGTCGATAACCTCTGCTTGCTTTTTTCTTACTGCACCTTCTCTTTCCTTGGGTGGTTTCATCGAGCCCCATGATCTCAACCTGTAACCTCCATGAGGGCAGGGATTTTTGTCTCTTGCAATAAATCTAACACCACAAGAGTGCATGACACATAGTCAAAGTTCACTTATTGTTACCTATTGTTATTGTAACTAAACACCTTGGAATCCTACTTTAACTCTGCGTGAATTTTATTATCATGATTAAGATACTTAAGTATTTTGAGCTTTTTATGATTCTTTCCTAGGAAGTGGGGGGATGATGATCTCATATTTGAGGAAATATCTTTTCAGCAACTAATACAGGGCCTGGAAGACAGTAGCTGATACCAAACTGAAAGCTCTTCCCTGATCCTGACTCTTCTCTCTTTTTTCATTGCTTTTGGTCACTGAATCTGTCCACATTCCCACCGCCTTAAAACCTCCATTACCTATAAAATACAAGTCACCTCTCTACCTTGACATTCACCCCATTCCTACCTCTCCAGCTTCATTTTCCACGTGTTCTAGAAACAACCAACTTCGTGCGGATTTCCCCAAATACTACCCTTTCGTGCCTATTTTTGGGCATGTGGTTTCCTCTGCCTTCTGTCCTGTCTTTCCAGTTCCCTACACCGAGCCTCGTATGATCTTTATAAACTGCTTCCTCATTCCCCCCCGCCCCTTGTGACGTGGACCCTGGCTCTCCACTGCAGTTAATTTATCCTTCCCCTGTAGGGTAAGGACAGCACTGAACCCTGACTTTCACTTCCAGCACAGTGCTATGAATGCTTATTCATGTTTCTCATACTAGGAAGAATTCTCTCTGAACGGAAAATGTCATTTTGTTGTTTTATTTACAGCTAGTTAGGAGATTGGCACATAATATAGGGTCAATGAATTTCTGTCGCTCTAGTGAATCCATAACTCTTTACATATGTTCGACATTCTCTGAATATTTTTTTACCTGTTTGTTGTGTAGGACTGGGGGGTGCCTCCTGGAGTGAGCTTTTGGAATCTCTACCATAAACCCACACTACGGTTGGCATTTACACCAAAAAAATAGATACACCTGCCACTTGGACTTGCATACTATCAGGGAAAATATAATGGGTTTCTAGATGCTGCTAGAGATCACTCAGTTATATTGTCATTTCATCCTTGTCTGTGTCACAAGAGCCCCGGAGTAAAGGCATTGTATACTCTGCCTCTGCTCAAGCATGTGCCATCTCCTACCTGGTTTGTTCTTCTCATTTAAAGGCATCCTGGACAATGCCTGAACAAGCCAGCCCCCTGCAGCAGAGGGCTGAGTTACCACTCTACTGTCTATTCCTGTAGCATTTTCTCTTACATGTATTACAGCATTCTATCAGCAGAGCATCCCAGAAAATCTGACAAACAGAAGTTTGAACAAACTAGGGCTTTTATTTTTGTCAGGTCATAAGAAGTCCAGAAGTAGCATATTGTGCAAATCACTAGCACTCCATGGCGCAAATATAAAGTCAGCCTTACCGGAGAAAATCTTATAAGCTGACATATAGCAGAGGGAGCATAACTGGACGGGCTACACCATGGAAATTGCTCCAGTAGACAATGTCTGGCCTCACAGAGTGCTGCATATTTCTCGGGAGCAGGGGCAGTGAGCATTAGTTGGCTCTGTAGTAGGGAAAAGTAGCTTTCTTAGAAAGGGAGGAGTGGGTGCCTCTCAAGCTCAGTTCCATCAGCCTCTCCTTCCACCAGGATTAATCAGATGTGTTGAGCCAGCTTGGAGCTAAACTACTAAAAGATGATAGGAAATGAGCTCTAGAAACATCCAGAACTGTGCTTCCTTTTAGTCTCTTGCTGACATTGGTTTTGCAGCTCAGGGATATTAGGGCCAAGATTTTCTGATAGGTTTGTAGGATGTCTGCTTCAGTTGCAACGATCATATCTACATTCCGGACAGGACGAAGAGGATATGTGTATACATGCAGATATGTGTATACATATGTGTATGTGGGGCCACGCACATGCACACAGAGGCTTTCCCAGAAACCCCCAGCTCCCTTTTGCTTCTCTCTCTCTTGGCTATAACCACGTCACAAGGCAGGGGTTAGCTGCGGGGAACCTGGGAACACTGGTCTATAGCTTTCGTGTGTATGTTAGAAAGCGGCAGGGGACGAAGGGATTGGAATGGGTGTTGAGACGGTGTCTGTCGTCGTCCTTCATCATTGGTCCAGGGTCGGGCAGAGAGATGACTATTGTATGACTTTGTCAAAGACATGCAGCCGCTTCACTTTTGTTCATCTATGAAATGGAGGTGGTTAGCTTTTCAAAAGTGCTTTCTGTAGCATCTTATAAAGAGTAAACAGTCAACTTTAGCTATTTCTGTAAAATCAAGTACTATAGTTATTCTTTTTTTATTTCTGGCTCCTATTTAGGACTCTGAATTCTGCCTAGTGCCTCGTGCCTTTTTAAACTCCTCCGCCATGGCCCTTAGGGTCTTCCACACCGTAGGTAAATGTGAGATCAGTGAACTCATTCATTTGCAAAACCTTAGAAAAACAACATTGCCAAAGTTGATGCTTTAAAATGAGAAAGCCCATTTAAGTCCGGAAATGATTCCGGGTAAATATCTCACGTTGACATGTATTTGCTGTGGCTCACAGTCTCCTTGTGTTAGATCATGACTAATGAGTTCTAGGTCGTGAGTTCATTTGCCACAAAGTCCAATTAGCTTTGATCCCGTCTGTGTGGGCCCAGATTGTATCCGCACCTCCAGCCGCTGGGGCCACACGCATGCGGAGAGAAGATGCATCTTTAAAAACGTTTCATTAAAATTTCCATTCCAGTGCAATTTTTGACCAAAGATCCTGTAACAGCACTTTCATATTTACTAAAGAAACATCGTCTTGTCGTGAATTATCCTCAAAATTGTAGTAGCTAGAGGACTATGAATATTTATTCTCAAATATAACACACTTTTTTTTTTTCTCAGCTTAAGCTATTTTGATCTTTCTGTGATTTTGGAAAGCTGTTATTTGACTCTGTGCAATGTTTGTCTCTCAGGTTGACTTGAGAGTTTCTGTATTCCTTCTTTTTATTTGATGCACGTCCGTGTGTGTTGGGGAAGAGTCCCCCTTTTTCTTCCGTTCTGCCACGCTGAATTCATAGCTCCTAGTGTTTGATCCTGACTTGGGTCTCAGTGAGATTCCGACTTCTGTGCGATCGTCAAGGCGTTTTTGCTAATGACACTCCCAGAACACAGGCATGCCAGTCTTTATCACGAACCTTCGAGCACCCAGCATCTGACCTTACAACCTGTAAGTGCCAATGTGCGGATGCTCCTGTCCCCGGTGTCCCCGTGACGTGTGGCCAGGATGCACAGGGTCTCCCTCGAGAGGCGGTGATAGCCCTCCCAGAGATGTGTCATCACTTGGGAATACGTGTGATCATTATAATTCGACGATACCAGAGTGTTTCCTTGGTTCTCATCGTGAGGACGGACGACTACTGCAGCCTCCCGGGCTCGGCAGCGCGAGTTAGGGAGCGAGCCTGGGTCGTAGCCTCGCAGGCTGAGGCTGCTTTCTGGTGCTCGGTGTTCGAGAGCAGCTTTCTGCTCAAGGAAGAAGGTAACAGAATTGGCTGTTCCTTCCAGTAGCTTTCCCACGAATATTTTTTTGAAGTCTGGATCATAGTGTTGTCTTTTTCTACAGATTCTTAGAATTTATGATCGCTGGTAATGTAGAATGCTGTAATTAAACCAGCTGGGAAGCACTACACACCATGTAGACACAGCCCAATGCAATTGATACTTCTTGGTGTAGCTCAAAAATCCATTTTCTTTAATAGAATGATTTTTTTTTCCCTTTCCCTACCCCTTTTTTGACTCCTTCTTCCCCCGCCTCCCATAATCAGTCCTCCATCATGCCAGTCAAAATGGAAATAAAGACATCCTACTCTATCATGGCCAAGTTAAGAGATCCTTTTTTTTTTTTTGAAAAATGATTTTAATTTTAAAGGACTGTCATGTATCAACCACTCTTTGAAGCTCGTCTCCTGTTCAGAGATGATCAATATTTTGAAATGCCAGTGTGCTGACTGCATGCATATCTGTTGCAGTAAGACTGGCCTGGGTGGAGGCCTTCTCATAATCTTCCTATTTAGCTTATAGATTTCTCATCAACCCTGATACAGAATTTTATAAAGTATGTTTCACAGAATGTTAGTCTCATAAAAGTATTCTGTGGTTATGTAAGCAGGAAAACACTGTGCCAAAATCCTTTTGAGGATTCTAAATTTCTATTAGTCTTCTGAAGGCTCCGAGAAGTCCCCCAGAGAAGAAATGTAGTGTGTTAAAAAGTGAACCTCAGAATTCTTTTACCTTGAATAATATGGAGTCCTACCACATGGTGTACTTTGGGAGGTGGTACACTATTAATATCTGGACATTGAACAGATTTATTAAAAATCCATAAGCATGCATAGAGGACTCACACTTTATTTTTTTAAAAGATTTTCTTTATTTATTTTAGAGAGAGAGAGAGCACGAGTGGGAGGGGCAAAGGGAGAGGAAGAATCCCAAGCAGACTCAGTGCTAAGCGCGGAGCCCAATGCAGGGCTCAATCCCATGATGCTGGGATCACGACCTGAGCTGAAACCAAGAGTCCAGACACTTAACTGACTGTGTCACCCAGGTGACTTACATTTTAAAAAGTCATTTCTTGAAAATCCTACAGTTAGTGTGTTTTCTGAAGCTACTAATTATTCTTTTCATATACTTTTTATTTTTTTAGAAAGAAATTTAGTAGCAAGGAATGCATTGTTTATTTTATTATAATTATTGTTTTTAGACAGAAAGAGAGAGAGAGCGTGCGAGTGGCAGATGGGGGGTAGTGGGCAGGCAGAGGGAGAGGTAGAGAGAGAATCTTAAGCAGGCTCCATGCTCTGTGTGGAGCCCCACATGAGGCTCGATCTCATGACCCTAAGATCATGATCTGAGCTGAAATCAAGAGTCAGATGCTTAAACCGATTGAGCCACTCAGGCACCCCTTTTACATATACTTTTTAAATGCTTAATAAGAAATGTTAAAAGGGGTACTCTTCAACTTCCTTTTTTGTCTGTTAGTGAAGTAGTAAATTCAGGATTTGCAGATAAGATTATACTTTCTTATTAACATTTAAGTGCCATTTATTTGAAGAAATGGGGCGTAGAATTCCTGTAATTGAGATTGAGAGGGTGTTTTCTGCATTTATGCTTCTACTGATAAGCACGTTCAAATTGGTATAGGATCTGGTTTGCCATTTGGGTTTCGGGAAGTATGGAGCTGGTTATGTAGGGAGCTCTTAGAGAGAACTGCCCTTTTCTGTGGAAAAGCACACTGAGGTCTCTGCAATTAGAGACGGGTCCATTTCTTTAATAACATAAAAATTCCCATGGGACACCTGGGTGGCTCAGTCGGTTGAGCATCTGACTCTTAATTTTGCCTCAGGTAATGATCTCAGGGTCCTGGGATCAAGCCCTGCGTCAGACTCCGAGTTCAGCAGGAGTCAGCTTCTCCCCCCCTCTCTCTGCCCTTACCCCCATTCATGTGCACTCACATGCGTTCTCTCTGTCAAATGAATTAATAAATCTTAAAAAAAAAAAAGAAAGAAAGAAATTCCCCTCTCTCCAAAAATGGAAGACTTTCAAATATGGCTTCTCAGAATGTCATAGTTGGGAAGGTTGTGGAGATCATATATTCCAATCCTTACACCTCACAGATGAGTGAATGGAAGCCCAGAGAGGTACAATGATTTGCCCAGCTAGTTAACGTCTAGAATTCATATTTTCTGACCTTTAATGCATGGTCCTTTCCAATGACCTGCAAGTAAAGGTATTTTGATCCTGAGTTATTTGGGGGATTGGAGGGAAGGTCAGTTACAAGAAAACATTTTTAGTAAATTTTATACTTTAGACTATTGCATAATTATAGGTCTTACTATAGGTTGATAATTGAACTTATGATTTTTTTTATTCTTTAAAACTAAGAATGTTTTTATTCATATGAATCTCTTCATGTTTTTAAAAAAGTCGTCTTTTATAGTTAAATTTATTTCATGAATATATAATGTTCTTTGGATATTCATAAAATGTATGGAAAAGTCCATATGTAATAATTTTTCAACATTGAATATTGTAGTTAAAGAGCTTCCAAGAGAAAGACTATTATCTGTCTGTCCTGTCTATATAGCTTTTTATTATTTTTCACTAGTAGAATGAAATGATGCACATTAAGGGTAATTTGCTCCATGATATTTTCATATCCAGTAGCTTGTTGTCTAGAATAGTTCTCTACGATAATACTTGGAAGAGTTTAGACACTTAATTTTTCTCCTCCTCTCCTCTTCCCCCTTTTATTAAAAAGGGAAGAAATGAAAGAAATCCACATATCCTTTTTTAGCTGTAGAACCAAGTTGTGTTACTAGCTTTCTTTTCTTTTCTTTTCTTTTTTTAAGATTTTATTTATTTATTTGACAGAGAGAGAGAGAGACACAGGGAGAGAGGGAACACAAGCAGGGGGAGTGGGACAGGGAGAAGCAGGCTTCTCGCAGAGCAGGGAACCCGATGCGGGGCTCAATCCCAGGATCCTGGGATCATGACCTGAGCTGAAGGCAGACGCTTAACCAGCTGAGCCACCCAGGTGCCCCATGTTACTAGTTTTCTTAAATGAACTGCTGATACCCCTGTTCAGGTATCGTGTCTCCTACTGACTACAGTGTAACCTCAGAGAAACAGCATTTTTGCATCGAGATTTCCTAATCTGTGGAATGGAATTAATAGTTAAAAGCATTACTTAATAACCAGGTCAGGTACAGAGAGGGTAGGGAATGGAAAGTGGGGTAATTAGTATTGTCTGAAAAAGCATATTCACTTTTGGTATAGGTACTCTTCTAAAACTAACTGCAAAGGTAAAACTTGATAAAAAATCTCCACTTGAACAGTATTTGGAAGCTGGAGTGAGAAATCTTTGCTGAAGGCATGTATTTGTAAAGGGTATGTATTTCGAATCATGATATTGTGCCTCACAAAGAGGCTGATGTCTCTTAGGATACGAGTATAATCCCTCAACTATCTGAAGTCTGAGGTTGGTTCACAAAGGCTGAACTCTGTCATGACCAGAAAGTTCTCGGAAGGACAGCACTGACAAATCTTAGTCCAGCCCTCAGCAGGAGTCAAACCTCCCACGGAGTGCTCTGAAGCCCCACTGTGCCTGACTTAGGGTGTGGGACATACCACCTGTTTGCCTGGCCTTAGCACTCTGTTTGGCCTCAACAACACACATATGCATGTTAGCTGCTTTTGTCCATTTTTGAAAGTATCCATCTCTGACAAATGCCTGGTTTCTCTATTCCTCTTCATAGTAAAACCTCTCTGATTGACCACATATTCTTCAGACTCTTCAAGCCGGTTTTCTTCTCCACATTACAATGAAATTGCTCTTGTCAAGGTCATTGGTGACCTCCAACTGTTTAAAGTCTAATAGACATTCTTCTAGATTAAATTTTCTTAATCTCAAACAGCCACCCTGCCAGCTACTCTCTCCTTGCTTGAATTACCATCTCCCCTTGGCTTTTCTGACTATATTCTTCTGTTTTCTTCCTATTTTGTTGGGTCTCACTCATTCTTATTATTGGCCACATAATTTTTCTATGGCCGAAGTTCTGTGTACTTTTCCCTACTGTTCTCTAACAGAGACCACTTTTCTTTCACAATACCTAATGACTATCAGTCATTGCCATGACTATTTTTAACTTACCTAACATTTGTCTTTCCCCCACCAGAATGTGAGTTTCATGTAGTCAGGTACCTGGTTTTTGCTCCCCATTCTCTAACAGCTAGAACAGTCATTGATAGTAGGTGCTCAATCTGTGTTTGCTGAAGGAATTAAATAAAAGATAGCATTTAGGGGCGCCTGGGTGGCTCAGTCGGTTAAGCGACTGCCTTCGGCTCAGGTCATGATCCTGGAGTCCCGGGATCGAGTCCCACATCGGGCTCCCTGCTCGGCAGGGAGTCTGCTCCTCCCTCTCATGCTCTCTGTCTCTCATTCTCTCTCTCGCAAATAAATAAAAATCTTCAAAAAAAAAAAAAAAGATAGCATTTAATGACATGTGAGACAAGAGCAGGCTGCTTGGTTGGTCTATCGTATTTATTTTCTCTTGTATTTATTTTTGTGAATTTTTTCTTTCTTTAAATTTTTTTTATTGGAGTATAGTTGATGCACAATGTTCCATTAGTTTCAGGTATACAACATAATGATTCAACAAGTCCATATGTTGTATTATGCTCATCACAAGAGTGGCTACCATCTGTCACCATATAATGCTATTATAATACTACTGACTATATTCTCTATGCTGTACCTTTTATCCTCATGACTTAACTTATTTCATAATTGGAAGCCTGTATCTACTCCACCCCCCGCCCTTCCTCCTGGCTACCATCAGTTTGTTCTCCATATTTATGGGTCTGTTTTTGCTTCTTGTTTGTTTGTTTTGTTTTTTAGACTCCATGTATAAATGAAATTATGTGATATTTGTCTTTCTCTGTCTAACTTACTTCACTTAGCATAATACCCTCTAGATCCATCCGTGTTGTTGCAGATGGGAAGATCTCATTCTTTTTTTATGGCTGAGTAATATACCACTGTGTGTGTATACCACATCTTCTTTATTTATTCATCTATGGATAGACACTTGGGTTGCTTCCATAACTTGGCTATTGTGAATAATGCTGCAGTAAACATAAGGGTGCATATATCTTATCAAATTAGTGTTTTTATTTTCTTTGGGTAAATACCCAGTAGTGGAATTATTGGATCATATGATATTGCTAGTTTTTAGGAACCTCCATGCTGTTTTCCATAGTGGCCGCACCAAGTTACATTCCCACCAACAGTGCATGAGGGTTCCTTTTTCCCCACATCCTCACCACACTTACTTCTTCTTCTTTTTTTATTCTAGCTATTCTGACTTGTGTGAGGTGATATCTCATTGTGGTTTTGATTTGCATTTTCCTGATGATGAGTGATGTTGAGCATCTTTTCGTGTGTGTTGGCCATCTGGATGTCTTCTTTGGAAAAATGTCTACCTAGGTCCTCTTTCCATTTTTAATTGGATTATTTGTTCTTTTAGGTGTTGAGTTGCATAAGTTTTTTTATATATTTTAGATATTAACCCCTTATCAGATATATCATTTGCAAATAAGTGAGTTGACTTACTGTTTCGTTGACAATTACCTATGCTGTGCAATTTTGATGTAGTCCTAATAATTTATTTTTGCTTTTGTTTCCTTTGCTTGAGAGACATATCTAGAAAAATGTTGCCAAGGCCAATGTCAAAGAAATTACTACCTTTGATTTCTGAAATGAGTTTTATGGTTTCAGTGCTTATAGTTAGGTCTTTAATCCTTTTTGAATTTATTTTTGTGGTGTATGGTGTAAGGAAGTGGTCCAGTATCATTCTCTTGCATGTAGCTGTCCAATTTTCCCAGCACCATTTTTTGAAGAGACTGTCTCTTCTCCTTTGTATATTCTCTTCCTTTGTTATAGATTAATTGACCATATAAATGTAGATTTATTTCTGGGCTCTTCTATTCAATTGACCTGTATGTCTGTTTTTGTGCCAGTACCATACTGTTTTGATTACCAAGCTTTGTAATAGAGCTTGAAATCTGGGATTGTGATTCCTCCAGCTTGTTGTTTTTTTCTCAAGATTGCTTTGGCTCTTCAGGATCTTTTGTGGTTCCAGACAAATTTTAGTTTTACTTGTTCTAGTTCTATGAAAAATACTATTGCTATTTAGGTAGAGATTGCATTGAATTTGTAGATTGCTTAGGATAGTATGGACATTAAACAATATTAATTCCTTCCATCCATGAGCATGGAATGTGTTTCCATTTGTTTGTGCATTCTTCAATTTCTTTAATCAGTGTTTTAGAGTTTGCAGATCATGGGTCTTTCACCTCCTTGGTCAAGTTTTTTCCTAACTATTTCATTCTTTTTGGTGCAACTGTGAATGGAATCATTAAATTCTTTCTGCTACTTCGTTGTTAGTGTATGGAAATGCAGCTGATTTCTGTGCATTAATTTTGTGTCCTGCAAATTTACTGACATGTTAGTTGGTTGTTTTAAATACCTAAGGGAAAATGATTGGAACTGAATTGAGATGCTGTTAACATAGTATTAACACAGCTTTTTTCGCGGTGGGTAGGGGGAGGTTCTTTTTTTTCCACTGCAAAACATTTTTGGGCTTATGTGCATGTATGTGGTTGCTCAGTTTTTGTTATTGTTTTCAAATCTATAAGAGTATTATTAGCTGTAGTTACAGTGTTGTACGTTAAATCCTCGGAACTTACTCTAACTGAAAGTTGATGTCCTTTGGTCATTATCTCCCGTTTCTCCCAGCTCCAGCCCCTGGCAACCACCATTCTACTCCCTGTTCTTATGAGTTTAATTTTTTATATTCCACATTGAAAGGAGATTATATAGTACTTGTCTTTGTCTGAC
Organism: Neomonachus schauinslandi; assembly: GCF_002201575.2. Taxonomy (NCBI): domain Eukaryota; kingdom Metazoa; phylum Chordata; class Mammalia; order Carnivora; family Phocidae; genus Neomonachus; species Neomonachus schauinslandi. The sequence goes on from NC_058415.1 coordinate 7,992,101, forward strand.
TTATTTCACTTAGCATTAGGTTCTCAAAGTGTATCTATGTTTTTGTAATGGCTGAATAATATTCCACTGTATATATGTATACCACATTTTCTTCATCCATTCATCTATTGAGGGACACTTAGGTTGTGTCCATGTCTTGGCTCTTATGAATAATGCTGCAGTGAACAGGGAATGCAGATACCTCTTTGAGATACTGATTTCATTTTCTTCAGATATTTACCTAGAAGTGGGATTACTGGATTATATCGTTGCTCTGAAATAGACACATGGGCCAGTGGAACAGAATAGAGTGCCCAGAAATAAGCCATAAATTCAAGCATATGCAGCCAACTAATTTTTGACAAGGGTGCAAGAATATACAATGGGAAAAGGACAGTCTCTTCAATAAATGATATTGAGAAAAACTAGATCTTCACTTGCAAAAAAAAAAAAAAAAAGAAATCGGACCACTATGTTACAGCACTCATAAATTGAAATAGGTTACAGATTTAAGTATAAGATCCAAAACTATAAAACTCCTAAAAGAAAACATAGGGCATGTGCTCCTTGACATCAGTCTTGGAAATGATGTTTTAGATAGGACACGAAAAGCACAGACAACAGAGGCAAAGTAAACAAGTGAACTCATCAAACGAAAAGGCGAAGGAAACCATCAGCAAAATGAAAAGGCCACCTACCAAATGGGAGAAAATATTTGTATGCCATGTATCTGAAAGGGGTTGATATCTAAAATATTTAAGGGACTGACACAACTTTTTATTTGCAAAAAAAAGCAAATAATCCGATTAAAGAAAGGGCTAAGGACCTGAATAGACATTTTTTTTAGATACATACAAATGGCCCACAGGTACATGAAAAAATTCTCAGCATCACTAATCATCAGGGAAATGCTGTTATCAAAAAGACAAGAAATAACATGTGTTGATGAGGATATGGAGAAAAAGGAACCCTTGTGTGCTATTGGTGAGAACATAAATTGGTACAGCCGTTATGGAAAACAGTATGAAATTTCCTCAAAAAAATTAAAAATAGAACTACCATTCGATCTAGCTCAGTTTTTCTTATTTATAAATTTAAACCAGGGACTGTGGATCAAAATCTTATATGCTCCATTTCTGCCAATGTTGATTTAAGTCCGTATGAACTTCCCTGACTTACGTTATCAGGACAAATGGCCTGTCTGTGTACCTATTATGTGTAGCTTACTGGTGTACTTAAAAACCATTCTAGCAATGAACATTTTGGTAATGCTCTCAGGGATAGCTGCAACAGAGTATAAAACTCCTTTATAATAGCAGACTTTAGACTTTTTAAAACACTCAGACTAAAAGAACTAATAGTTGTGAGATTGTACTTTTTTCCTTCATACCTGTGAACTCTGGTTGCACATTTTTAGTATCTTCCAGTACGGTGTTTCTCAAAGTTTCGCAGACCAGCAGCACTGACATCATCTGAGAACTTTTTAGAAGCACCAACCTGGTTCAGAAATTTTGGGCATGGGGTCCGGCCATTGGTGTTTCAACAAGCCCTCCCAGTGATTCTTATGAATGCTGAAGTGTGAGAACCACATTTCTTTATTAGAAATAAAGAATTTAAATACAAAGTATAGATGTCCAGTTATGTTGATGTAATGATAATAAGATGATAAAAAGTTACAGTTCCATTACTTTGGACATTATCAACATATATAGTAATGAAAATACTACATATGAATGAGAAATCCCAATTAGTTGTTGCAAGAATTCTTACTGACTTTTACCATTCATTATTGCATTTCCTCCCTAGTTGTTTTGGCAACAATTCAGTAGATGCTTTTAGTTTTTACTTATTGTTATAGCAGTTGAAATGAGTAGAAATAAGTCTGTCTTCTGAATTTAAATCAAGCCAAGGGTTTTATTCGTGATATTGAGTAGTATTTCTTTCTTTATATTCAGTCTATTGTTTTTTATTCTTAGGTAATAATAGGAGGTTAAATGTCATGTCCCTTGAATTCCCTTCTGAATTACTATTTTCCCTTTGATGTCTTTCACAAAATGGACATATCCCCATGAAGATTCCAAATAATGTAGCTACTTCTTTGCAGGGCTTTTGTGATGCACATAAAAACTTCATAGTGAGGGAAAAAAAAGAAGAAGAAGAAGGTAGCAGGAGGGGAAGAATGAAGCGGGGGAAATCGGAGGGGTAGACGAACCATGAGAGACGATGGACTCTGAAAAACAAACTGAGGGTTCTAGAGGGGAGGGGGGTGGGAGGATGGGTTAGCCTGGTGGTGGGTATTGAGGAGGGCACGTTCTGCATGGAGCACTGGGTGTTATGCACAAACAATGAATCATGGAACACTTCCTCTAAAACTAATGATGTAATGTATGGGGATTAACATAAGAATAAAAAAATTTTAAAAAAAACCCAAAAAACAAAAAAAACTTCATAGTGAAAAACTGTTTAAGGGAAGGTTCTTGATTTCAAGCAATAGAAACCAACTCTGGCTTATGTAAGCAGAACACAGGATGTATCTAAAGGTATTTGTGACTCAGAGAATTTCAAGGGAGTCTGGAGAATGCAGCTGAACAAGGGTGGGCATGAGTGATGTTAGGCAGCGGCCAGACTGTAAACAAAACCACATCACAGAAGAAGTCCAGTGAGGACACCACAAATCATGATCTCAAATCATGCACCTGTGTTACCACTGGATTCTGATCGTGGCTGCATAAGCGGGGTAACACTTCCCAACCTGATTCCCCTAATGCCAATAAATGAGACAGTATATCCCCCATCTTTAAAAATAATGCCCCCTACTTCCCAAATTCTCCAGGTTCCCTCTTGTGCTCTCAAATTTTTGGAAAATATTTAAAAAGACATTCTGGCTACACCTATTTACCTATTTCTTCGATCTGGTTCGATAAAATGAATATTGCTATCAGGACACTGAAATACTTTTCAGTAAGATCACCTCCTATCCTATCTCATGGACATGTTCCAGAATCCTCTCACATGACCCGTCTGCAGCATTGGGCCCTCCCTTTCTCATGGTTTCCAGTTCCCTCTCTAGCCTCAGGATTTTGTTCCGGTTATTTCTCTAGCAGGGACATTCCCCTACCCACGCCTCCTTGCTCCTACCCCAGCTTAAAACAAAATTCAAAGTTCTTGCCATAGTTCATAACAGTGTCTTTCAAACTTTCTGAACTACCATCCACAGTGACAAGGTTAGATGTACATTTTATACTCAGGCAAATACACACATACACCCATGCAAGCACACCCACACACATCATGTATTTAAATGATAGAAATAAATGTTTCTCAAAAGAATGCTTATCCTTACAAGGTGTAATATGCTTGAATGTTGGCTAGTCTCTTTTTTTAATAATTGTTGTGACCTATTAAAATTGTGAATGTGACCCACAGTTTAAAAAAAATATATTTACATAGTTTGGATGTTTAATTTTTACCTACTTGTTCAACCCCATTTCTTTCTAATATCCTCATTCATTATATCCAGCCAATCCTGACTTGTGATTTCTTCCTAAATATCAGGATCTTTCTTGTGTTGTAGCTTTTCACACACAGTGCTCTCTTCCTGATATGTTTTTCTTTCTGCTTTCCATAGGGCTGACTCCTTTTCATCTTTTAGTTTTAAGCTAAATATCTCCCCTTTGGGGTAACATTACTTGACTCCTCTAATAACCCCCCTTCCACTTATTATGCTTTCATATTTGATTTTTCTTCCATAGACTTAAGAAAATTTCTAATTATCATATTGCATTTCTTATTTATTTTATTTTTATTTATTTATTTATTTATTTATTTATTTTTGAGAGAGAGAGACAGAGAATGAACAAGCAAGGAGGAGGGTCAGAGACAGCGGGAGAAGCAGACTCTCCGCTGAGCAGGGAGCCCAATGCGGGGCTCGATCCCAGGACCCTGGGATCACGACCTGAGCCAAAGGCAGACGCTTAACGACTGAGCCACCCAGGAGCCCCTGAATTTCTTATTTTTGACCACCTATTCCTCATCTAGTCCTTATGACCGTAGATGTCATGTCTCTTTTGTTCCTTTTATTCTAGGTACCAGAGTAGATGCTCAGTAAATATTTGTTAAAAGAATGTGTACAGAGTAGCCTGCAAAGAATAAAACATTCTCCCTGTGTAAGGTATTACAATGATCCGCTTATTCTATTCTATCTTCATAATACATTTTATGGTATAAAACTTGCAAGATACTCTATTTCCTTAATTTACCATTTTCATGCCATTGCTTAATCTTCTAGTTGACTAGCTTATTGGTGGGAGTCTATTCAAAACCTGGGTAAAATACAAAACACATAGTTTGGAGATATTATGTATTTGGAGTTGTGGATAAGACACTTGAAGCTAAAGAAAACAGAAAATTGGTTATAGCTAAGGTAAATTGACATAATCATCCTAGTGAATAAGCAAGCAGGGAATATTCAGGGTCATGCTTAGCCAAGGTATATGCTGAGGCATGATGGGATGCAAACAGCACTAATTTACTGAATTCAATGGATCAGTCCTGACATTTACACAGAACCTTATAAAAGAGTCAGCTATGAAGAAGCTTTTGTCAGCAAGTATATGCACATATCTACGTATTTACATTCATTACTGGATACATATGCGGAACAATGGAAAGTCTTCTATAGAAATAATATGACACATTATTTTCATAACAGTCTGTGGCAATCAATAAAGAACAAGCGAAAGGAACACAGTAGCACTTTTCAAATGTGCACAGAACTGCTTGGGAATTTAGCTGTTTCAGGAATGTACAGTCCAGAAATAGTAAGCTGCTTTCAGTCTGATATGCCAAATATTGAGTAATTTTCTGGAACATATGTTTTGGAAATTGGGGGGGGAAATAGTGTTCAAGCAATAACTCATATGTATTTATTACATAATATGAAAAACAGGCTGATCTGAGGTATCAGAATTAAAGAGTCATTACTTCCAGTACCTAAGAAAGAACTTTGTGCTGTTGGTGCTTCTTTTTTTTTTTTAACGTAAAATTTTCAGTATTTATCCAGGAGCTTAAATCATTTACACACGCCAGAGACCTTTCAGAGTTATCTGTGCATGACTTTGGCTCTGCCTCTGGAGACAGGACTCCAACAATGGGTTAATGCTTACCATCTTAACCTTTAAAGGACAGGGACTAAGGATATTGTGGTCTGCCTCTCTTACCCCATTTAAAAGTCTCCGCCATTCCCACTGCAAGGGTACATTTGTCAGAAGACAAATTCAAAAACCCTTCTCGACACTTCACTTCCTAATAAATCTTGTCCTCCCCTCCCAAAATTGTCAGTCTTTACCCCAATATGTGTCTGTGCAGTAGCCCAGTCTTCTCCCCTGTCCCATGGGTCATGATTGAGTGATGAGGATAGTTTGTGAGTCAGGCACACTCTTCAGTGACTTTCCCCTTCTCCTGTTCTTTTCTCACTTCATAGCTCACAAATGATCTCTACCTACCAGAAGGAAGTATGAAAATAAAAGTGGGTTGCCATGTTTTCATACTGACTTGAGGGCTATAGAGATTTTATGTATCTGTGATGCATTGGTTGGTATTACCATTGTTCACAGAGAATTCCGGAGGCATGCCCAACAGATGGAGTGATTTAAATCCCTTGGAATGTTTCTCTTATGGTAGAGTAGTGACTTCCATGATCATAGAACCTCTAAAAGCCAAGTGTGTGGTGAGTAAGTATCCTCTGAAATAATCCCACCTTCTCCATCTCTCCTCGTTTACCATTGCGAGGACATCTCCCAGTTTCTATGCTGAGTAAGAGAAGAGGGGAGTGTGGTTCTAGTAAACAGTGAGCGCAGGTGTAAGCAAATCCCAGATAGCAACAGGAGGCTCGTGCCTTCCCTGTAACACCTGTAGAGGTGTTTCCCACAGTCGTTCACAAATAATGACATACACAAAAAGTTCTTTTTATGTGATGAAATGATTGAGAACATGGGCTAAGTGCAGACTCCCAAATTTATTTTTTTTAAAGATTTTATTTATTTCAAAGAGAGGGAGGGAGGGAAAGAGAGAGAGAGCAAGAGAGCACAAGCAGGGGGAAGGGCAGAGGGAGAGGGAGAAGCAGATTCCCTGCTGAGCAGGGAAGCCAACCCGAGCCAAAGGCAGACATTTAACCACTTAACCGACTGAGCCACCCAGTTGCCCCCCAAATCTACTTTTTTTTTTTTTACTAGCTGTTTGCTTTGGACAAAGCTATGTAATCTCTCTAACCTTTTCTAAACAATTACTCACCTTGTCTGTGAAAGAGAAATTATAATAGTACCTATCTCATAGAGTTGTAATGAAGATTAAACGAGTCAATACCTGAAAAGCACATTAAATAGTGCCTGTTGCATAGGAAATGGTCAGTAAATATTAGCGATCATTAACTATTATATGTTTCACTTGTGAAATCAGCTTCGTGTTGAGAGCATGCTTAATCATTTTGTTCAGACTGTGAAAAGGAAAGCCAGCACCATGCCCAGCTTTGTGGAAGTATTTATTGTCATATATGTATTTCTACACTTTACTTAGCTTTACTTAAATATCATCATCAGATTGTGTTATTTAAGCACAGTGAAATAGGGTCACTATCATATTTAGTGGGCATAAATTAAAATGAGCACATTTCTCTTTTTACCTAAATTTGAAAGCAACATGGCTGGTTTTTCTTATATAAATATGTAATGAAAGAAATATATAAATGGACTTCCCCAGCTGGGAAATAGAGCAATGATGATGTGTGTGTATTTTAAATGGCCTTTTTCTATCTGCAAAAAAAAAAAAAAATGTTCTCTATGGGGTTATTTCACTCATCACTCCAAACTAAAATTTATACCTGGATCTGGGGAAAGTGGTAACTTTACCCAGTGGAGAATACTTTTGAAGCACCTTTATTATTTTACTAAAATTTACACTATAGATTATATTACAAGTATAATTTGTAATGGGTTTGGATGATCTGCTTTAAGTGATACCAAAACATCTTAGAATTCTCACATAAATTCTCACATTTTAACAAAACAAAAAAGGATTTATGTTTTAGAAATTTATGAAAGTGGCTATTATGTCAAATATACTTTTAAATAGAATCATATTTTTATTTCTTGACTAGTGTGCCTGTTGCATACCAGCAACTGTTTAAATGTTGAGGGTACAGATGGGAATAGAACGTAGTTTCACAGGAGTATGAAGACACGAGGAAATTAATAAGTGTATTGAGAGCTGTTTCAGGGATGCACAGGGTGTTGGGAAAGTACAGAGAACAAAATAAAACAGCCCTACGGGGATTGGCCACAGAGGGCAAGGTGTACAAAAAAATAACTCTGGGAGGAACCAGTGAAAAGGTCAGTGTGGTGTAAGTGAGGAAAGCATTTGAGGACATAGCTAGTCACCTGTCCAGAGATCACGTAGGCACCAGCCCTGCTGCATCTTGTAAGGCAGGCCAAGGGTTTTGAATTTCTTCTGCAGGCCATGGAGAATCATGGAGAAGTTTTTAAGGAAAGTTTGTGTTTCATATTTGAATTTGGGGGAAGTTCCCCTGGCTGCAAAGGTGAAGATAGATTGGAAAGGAACCAAATTAGAGGAAGGAAAACCAATTAGGGGGCAATTATAGTAGAGAATCTTGTGAGAGAAGGAAGTGAGTATGAGAATGGAAAGGAGGATTGGAGAATTATTTAGAAGGTAAAACTAGTAAGACTTAGTGACTGATGTCAGTCTAGATGAGGAAAGAGTGAGCTGAGGATAGTTGTGCTGCCTTCTGCCGAGAGGGGGAGTATAGGAAAAGGAGCAAGAGAGAAAGGGAATTTCTTTTTAGCCATAAGTTAAATTTTACATATGGGGACTTCCCATTTATCATGGGGTTTCCTAGTGGAGATAACCAGGGGGTTGTTAGAAACCCAGGTTTTAATTCTTCAAGTATAACCACAAAGTAGAGAGAGAGAGATTAACTCATGTATGAGCATTCCTATGGTAAAAATAAGTGGTCTCAATAAAAATGAGAAAATAAGAGCTAAAAATGGAGACCTCAGAAAATACTAGTATTTAAAGTACCAGAAAACTAGAGCCTCCAAAAGGTCCTTTTAGGTAGTGGTGAAAAAAAAAAAAGCAAAGAATGGACGAGAAATGCCATAGAAACTAAGGAGCAAGAGAAGTTAGGACCGAGAGACTCTCTATGTACGATAGAAAATGTCTGAGAACATACACACCAAATTGTCAGTAGTGACTGGCTGTGGGATGTGGGGTTGAAGAGAATGATGTTAGAACTGGGAATTTCCATTGGATATTTGAATTTGTTTTAAATGAAAGTATTTTATACCTCTCTGTACTATTTTTGCAACTTGTGAGCTTATAATTATTTCAGAATGAGAAGTGAAAACCAAAGTCAGGTTAAAATGTAAGGGATAGTCCATTGGAAATGAAAAATAAATCAAGCAAATAAGCTGCTTAATCAGAACAGGAGAAGGAAGGAAAGGGCAACATGAGGTGGTCAACAATGTCGTGCTGCAGATAGGTCAAAAAAGATAAGGACTGACAGCAGCCTTTTAGCTTGGTATTTAGATTTGGTCACAAGCAACCTTATTAGAAGCAACTGCAGTGAAAAGCTAAGGTCAGAACCTTCACTGCATTTGTTGCTAAGTTGAAAGGTAAGGACTTGAAGGGTGGCCTAGTCATCTCCTCAGGGAGGAACCTGAGTGTGAAGGAAGAGAAAGAGGTAGAGATAGGGATTGAGGGTCCAACGAGAGTGAACTGTTTGCTCAAGGTCCTTATGGTGGCAAGAAAGAGATCCATGCACACTCCCTTGGTCACAGAGGTTTATTGAAGTCACCCAGGAATGGGAAGTAGCACGGGGAGTTGACTTGTCAGCCCCTTTTTCTAAAACTGGGTTCTGCAGGAAGCATTATACTGAATTGGAGAAGTCGCTCAGCAAGATTTCTTGGCGGGATGAGACCTGAGCTTATTTATGTGCTGGAGGTAGGCACTAGTCAAGGGCAAAAGTTCTCAAGTACAGAGGAGTGTTGAGGTACTTACTAAAGGAATGTACCCTTCATTTCCGGAGTGAAGTTTCATACAAAAATGCAAAACTCCCCTTGTTCCAAAGGCTAAGCTAACATTTTAAACATATATTCATGCTAGAAAAAAATTAATTAAGATGATATAAATAAGCTACTAAATTGCTTCCTTTTTCCTTCTTCTTCTAAAGCCGGACAACAACTTATCCTTACACGGAAACGCAGATGTACAGCCAAAACACTGGAGGGAATTACTTTGATACTCAAGGGAGTTCTGCACAGGTGACTACCGTGGTTTCGTCCCACAGCATGGTGGGCACTGGTGGGATTCAGATGGGCGTCACGGGAGGACAACTCATCAGCAGCTCTGGAGGAACCTATCTCATCGGCAATTCAATGGAGAACTCCGGTCACTCAGTGACACATACCACTCGGGCCTCTCCAGCGACAGTAAGTATTTGAGTTTTTGTTTGTTTAATTTAGCTTCTTGGTAGCCTCTATGGTACGTTTTCCTCTCTCGAGGGAAAAAAACAACACACACTGGGCTGGGCACAAATGTATTGAGCAGTTTTAGTACTTTGGTATTATCCAGAATGTGGTCCATGTGGAACTATGCAGAATGATACTGATATGTCCCCCACAGTTATGTGAGTTGGGAAGTTTTTATGAATAATGGGAAGAGAGGTGAGTCTTACTCATTAATGCTGATTTTCATAGGCTTCCTTCAGTGATATTCAGTAAAATACTGTGAATTTCTACTGAGAGAACTTACTTTTATCTTATGCTGATTTACCCTGGCTTATGAAGAGTAAAATACAATTGGGTTTAAATTTTCACATCTTTCAACAATAGTCTTTACATTAACTCATCACCAGAGAAGTTACCATATGGGCAGCATTTCCCAAACCTTAGACATTTAGTTTGGCCATATTCACTTAAGTCAGCTGTACTATTATTTACTGAATGTATTTTTTGAAATTGATTCACTTCTAAAATAGAAAACCATGTGTAATTTTTTCTAAAGTATATAAAAACCCATACTTAAATAGTAAGGTTGGAAGTGTTTACCCATGTGCCATATTATGAAGTCCCTTTGTTCAACCACAGAGACACTTTGGGAAGGACTGATCTAGGTGATTCCAATGAAAAACACATGTATGTTGTCTCTGATGATAGGCATGAGTAAGTATCTGAGGAACATGCCTATGTATTTGAGTTTCCAAGTTTTTAAAATTTAATACAAATAGCTATTTTGACACAGATTTTAATGTATTAGAATGCTTTCCTCGAAACAGTAATAACGAGTTATGCAGAATTTGATATCATCAAACTCTGTGTCCTGAGCTTTCCAGTCTCACCTCAGCTAAGTTTAAGCTAAGTATAAGGAGAATAATCACTTAGAAACCCCCCAGCTAAAGTAGCAATGGAATTGGTGATGTAGGTGCTTCATGTAAAAGGGGGCTGGGGATTTGAATTAAGTGCATTTCATAATCTTGCTGTATATTTTGTTCTTATAATGAAATAGAGGTAGAAACAAATTGGGTAGGAAATAATTATGAGAGGCTTTGTATTTCTCATTTTATGGATTTTCCTCAAGATATAATATGTACTTGGTAAGTATTTTGTATATAATTTTTATGTTTGTAATCATTATATGTGTTCAGACTTTCATCACTTAGTACCTTTCCCCTGATCCATTTCTGAAAGCTCATTATATTTAATTTACTGTTTCCTACTAACATCAGAACCGAAGACTAGCCATTCTGAGGGAGAGCTCTTTTTTGTACTTTTTTCTTTGTGTTTTTGAAGCATTTCTTATGTGTGTTTGTCTCTTGCTTTTAATAACACTAAATATGACATTTCTAAACTTCTTAGTCACGCTGGTATATTTATGTAGATTAGAAACGAAATCATAGCTTCTCTGAACCTCATTTCCCCTGGCAGTAAAATAAGGGCTTAGTTAAACTAAATGATATCTTAATTTCCTCCCGGCTTCAAAATCATAATATTTACAAAGGAATTGTAAAATGTTCTAGATGTAAAAATAACTATATCTTTACCGTAAAAGGAAAAGAGGTAGACCAGGTGCCGGTACTTTATATGCTCCTCATAAAGGCCACTCAGTCATTTTCAGTGAAAAGGGGAACACTTGCTGCTTATCAGGGCCTTAGGAAAACTGAAAAATGGGGAGAAAGAGTTCTTTCCCACTAATCTTTTAGTGGCATACCATCTGCCCATTGCCAACCCTTTCTCCAGACGTTGCTGTCTTCACAGACTGCGGGCTGTCTGCTTAACATCCTCATCCACTGGATATGGGTTTACTAAATTTATTAGTATTATTACTGAGTTAATAAAATTGATTATTTGGGGTCATGGCAATATGGGTGCAAATATAACAGAGTAAGTTTTATAGTTTGTTTTTTTGTTTTGTTTTGTTTTCTATGGAGAGTATGAAAAGTGGCATTACTCTTTGTTATCCATTACACAGATTTGATGTGTGATTTTTATTATGTTAATTGGTAAATTAAACTAACACTTAAAATAACTGAGTTATAATAACTGGGAATAGTGGAAACCTATTAAAAACAATCAATTCATAGTATCAACTGTATATATTAATTTACACTTTTTAAAAAAGCATTAATACTTAAGGTTGTCTTGTTAAGGTTGGTAGCTTGTTTTCTTTTTTTACAAGAAAATTTCCTTGTTAGCAAAAGGAGTAAAAAAGTTAAATAAAAAGATAACTTTGCATGGAAAAATCATGAGGTCAAAGCACAAATGATAGTGTCCTATGATAGATATATATAATCTAAATATACATCTGCTTGTGTTTATTATATTATCCTCCATTATTATCAAAATTTATATTTGATTTAGATCCCCCTCTCAATAGTGCAAAAGAGCTTCATCTCCTTCATTCACAATGAAGTGGTGATTGTGTGTACAATTTCACATCTGTTATTCTAGTAAAGTTAACAAAGTTTAAGTGCCGTGCAACCTATTTACAATTTTCTACCATTCTCCTTTTGCCAAATGTTAGAAAATTTGTAGCTTCTGGTTGTTTAGACTCCTAGAACTCAAGATTTTTTTTGGTGGGTACCATATCAGTAAAGGGAATTTGCTTATTTTCATGTATCTTTTTCATTCTCTGTAGAATCGAATGAGCATAATCTTGAGCAACTTGTTGGTCAAGACTTAAGCTGTTTCTTTCAAACATTGAGCCAGGCTGTGCCACTGAAGTTCATTTCTCTGCCTGTTCTTTAGGGTTCAGCCTATAGCTATAGCATGCCTAACACGACTGACGGGTAGCGGTAGGCTATACTGTGGCCAGAATTCCTGCCTGGAAAATAGTCAGTTGGGCTATTGCTTACGAGGCTATAATAATGTACAGTCAATTAATTTAGTTGATGTGAAGCTAGTTAAGTTTTGAGTTCTTGGGTACTTAGTTCATGGGTAGCAAGGTTTCCGGAATACAGGAATACTTCTATCTAAATTTAGTAGGAATAACTTCTGGCTCAAAGAAAAGTTTATCCCGGTGTGCAAACCCAGTTGCCAAGATATGCCAATAGAAACAGAAAGATAATTTCAGGTTGAAGCCATTACTAAGAAAAATAAGTAGCGCTTGAAATATTTTCTTACCTAGTCTAATATTCAGTATACGGCCATCTTTCTTATACTAGAAGGATCTCTGAGTGATTAATGGAGGATTTGCATTTGAGCATATGATTTCCTTTAGTTTTATAACTTTAAATGACAAAACATTTACATAACTTGTTTTAGTATTTGATCCTTGCATGGTAAAAGTTTTCAGATTTCAAGTTATATAGAAATATCAGAATTTTCTGAAAGATTATGATGGTAACATTTTAATTTTATTTTATGAATATATATTCTGGTATAAACTACTGATATTCAGATTTGGTCAAAATACTATTTCTCCTTTTATTTACTGTACTTTTTAATTTGGCCAGTGGAGTCCATGTGTATAATTATACACACACACACACACACACACACGTTTTTATTTATATAAATATGTATACACACATTAATAGGCATTTCCTGCTGATAGTATTAAATAAGTTTCAAAAAGATTAATATTTTTAATGGAACATCACTGGACGTGAGTTCAGCTAAGTTACTACTTGAATAAATGTTTTATGTTTTATTAAATTAATAATGCTAGGAATCTATTTATTGTTAATATTTCAGTGGCACATGGATATTAAGGTGGAGGAGTTAAATGCTCCAGTCACAACTCTGAGCTCATCATACTTTGATCTTTCTCCTAACTGCATCACCATGATATTTCCTTGTGTATCTTCATTCATTTAAAACTCTTACTTTTCTGGGGCACCTGGATGACTCAGTCAGTTAAGCGTCTGCCTTCGGCTCAGGTCATGATCTCAGGGTCCTGGGATTGAGCCCTGTGTCGGGCTCCCTGCTCAGCGGGGAGTCTGCTTCTCCCTATGCCCGCCCCCATCTCTCTCAAATAAATGAATAAAAAAATCTTTAAAGAAATCTCTTATTTTTCTTCATTATTGTTCTGTAGAACCACATCATTTGTAGAATTTTAGAATTTTGGAACCTGAACCCAATTTGCATTTGAGGATCAAAACCTTGTGATTGTAGTTAGTGATGTTTTTGTGCTCATCACAACATAGTTTATTTTATACCAGACTTTATAGTAATTAGCAATTTAAGAAGCTTTATTTACTCACTTCTCCATAAAATAACATTTGTGTTCTTATAATTAGATGGTTATTTATGGAGTTCTTTTTTCTTCTTGTTAACCAAATAAGATTACATTGATCATTTTTTAGACTGTGATATGAAAGCTAATTTTTATACCTTTCTATATATACATTTAGTAATTATATATTTTAAATGGCTCTCACTAGAAGTAGATCCCACCAAGAGGCACAAGGGAAATGTGTTGAAACATTGTTCATCTCTCTCCCTCTTTTGATTAATGTAAAACACCGTAATTTCTTTCAGTTACCTGGAAGGAAATTTGAATGTCCATCTGCTGCTATATAAGTCAAAGTCTGGCCTAGCTTATGTAATTATAGACAGTTAAGATTTGTTTAAGACTTAGAGATGCTTTTATTTCTTTATTCTTGGGTTTACGTGTTTATGGATTCAGTGTAAGAGAATTTCTTTTTTCTGAAAAGATGAATGGTTGGGGAGCCTGGCTGTCTCAGTCGGTAGAGCATATACTCTTGATCTCGGGCTTATAAGTTCAAGCCCCATGTTGGGTGTAGAGATTACTTAAGAAAAAAAAATAGTTGAATGAATGTGTTTAGTGCCTCCAGAAAAGCTTTTGCCCTTCTTATTCCTTTGCTGGAATGGTACCAGTGGCTATTTATTCTGTTTTTATTAATTTGTGTATACACATTAGTTACACATTCTTAAGTAGCACAAGTGAAAAGATCTAGGAGTGTGCATGATGCAGTGTCCTCCTGACCCTGTTCTTCACGCTTTTCCTTAGAGACAACCAGTGTGTCAAGTTCTTCGAGTATCATGCTAGAGATATTCTGTGAATATATGAGCAGAATGTCTCTCTCTCTGTCTACTGCTCATTACATTTTTAAAAATACAAATAGTAACTAAACAATACTGCATCTCATTTTTTTTGTTTTTTTTTTTCACCTAACGGTGTGTCTCAGAAATTCTTTTTCACATCAGTCCTGGAAGGGTTTCCTTATATTTATGGGAAATGACTGTTGCAGAAGGAGCCGACCTACCCGTCTCTCTTACCAGAGGGGAAAAAAAAAAAATTAAAATACTGTTGGATTCTGGGTTATGGCTATACAGAAGTAGAGAAGCAAAATAGTCACATGAGATGAAATTTCTGTTTAATTATCATATATAAAGATATGCTTGGAAGAAAATCTTTTATTTTAAGTGTGCATAAATCAATTATTTTATATATTTCACATATTACAAAAATAATCATTTCTCTTTTAAATAACTTTCATAGTCTTCCATTTAGTCTCAGTGATAAAAACACAAAACAAAACACTTCTCCACTTATTTTGGCAGAAGTATGTATGTCCATTACAATCTTAGCATGTTCTGTTTTCCTGTGCCCTGTTTTCTCTAGGCCAACTTGAGCCCTCACATGAATCTCCTCAGAGAGCACCCCGAATCTTCTGCTTCCTGTACTAAATCCTAAATTGACTGAAGGTTCTGGGACCTCATTTTCCAAGCACTTAATAAAATGGGACTTTGAGCGACTGGTGGTCTCCATCGGTTCATCTATGTTCCATTCAGCCATCACTCAGTTCCACTCTGCTGCAGCCTTGAAGCTGATAAGATCTAGAGGCAGTAATTTTATGGTTAAGGCTGTAAGACATTCGACTCCTAGAAATCCTGATAAACTAGAAGGTTAAGACAAACAGAATGACAGGGGCCTTCGGCCTCTCCTGAGCATAGCTGATGGGTTCCCCTGAGTTTCTAAAGCCAAGTATGAGTTATTTTAATTTTTAGCCATTTCCTAGTGAAACAGGATTTCAGAACTGTACAGGGGTGTTGTAAACATGCCAGAAAGGGCTAGATTCTATTTCCTGTGAAATCTAGATTAGGAAGGTTTCATGTTTGTAAATTCTACTTAATGAATATGGAAATAAGCTATGTTCCGGGTGACCTCTTGTATAACTTTTGCTTGATCCTTGTATTTATACATCACATTTCCAATTAATTTACTAGTTTGAAACTACTCTAGATTTTGAAGGAGGAAAAAATCACTCATGTTTCACTCCTGGAGACCAGGTAATCCAGATAAGATATGAAATGGATTGGTGACAAATTAAAATACACCGTAGTCCGTGAGTTACATATGAGTCATTATTAGACCCATACAATTTTAATTCCGGTAGAGTTAACCTACAGTGTTGTATTAGTTGCAGGTGTACAATATTGTGATTCACCTAGTTCATACCTCACCGGGTGCTCATCACAGCAAGTGCCCTCCTTCATCCCCATCACCTATTTCCCCCATACCCCCACCCACCTCCCCTCTGGTAACTGTCAGTTTGCTCTCTATAGTTAAGAGTCTGTTTCTTGGTTTGTTTCTCTGTTTCTTTTTTTCCTCTTTGCTTGTTTGTTTTGTTTCTCAAATTCCGCATACGAGTGGAATCATATGGTATGCGTCTTTCTGTCTGACTTATTTTGCTTAGTATTATACTCTCTAGCTCCATCCATGTTGTTGCAAATGGCAAGATTTCATTCTTTTTTGTGGCTGAGTAATATTCCTATCTTATATATATATCTTTTTAATCCATTCATCTATCAAAGGACACTACAAGCCTTTATCTTGGCTATTGCAAATAATGCTGCAATAAACAGGGGTGCATGTATCCCTTTGAATTAGTGGGTTTTTTTTTTTCTGTATATTTGGGGTAAATACCCAGTATTGTGATTACTGCATCATAGGGTAGTTAGGCCCATAAAATTTTAATACTGACTGTTCCACTGGCCTATGTCTTTTCGTTTAATGAGGGAAAATACAGCACAGTGCCTATGACCAATTATCAGTTTTCAAATGAGAGAAAATTTCTCCATGTTCCCATGTTTATCAGTTCATCCTCCAAAAGCATGTGATTTGATTACCAACCTCCTCAGCATGCATAACTACAGTTGTGTTTATTGGCCACATAATTATCTGGTTTCTTTTAAAACCTAGCTATTGTGTTTGATTAAAACTATTGGTACCCATAAATTTTACTGGCTAGGACTTTTGTAATCTAACTGTAGAATGTTAGAAATAATTTTACACATTTATTTTAAATTTACTACTTGTAAGTTTTAGTACCTTTCCCATCTGCCTTATAGGAAAGGAAGATGTGAGGTTTTTAATCATGCTTTCAAAATTACAAGAAAGATGTAGTTAGATACAACAAAGAAAATATGAAAATAGAAAGGAGATAAATAGGTCAGCATTGGGGCGCCTGGGTGGCTCAGTTGGTTAAGCGGCTGCCTTCGGCTCAGGTCATGATCCTGGGGTCCTGGGATCGAGCCCCACGTCCGGCTCCCTGATCAGCAGAGAGCCTGCCTCTCCCTCTCCCTCTGCCTGCCACTCTGCCTACTTGTGCTCTCTATTTCTCTGTCAAATAAATAAATAAAATCTTTAAAAAAAAAAAAAAGAGGTCAGCATTGCAGACGATGTAATTGTATACCTGATGAGAACCATGAGCATCAAATGAAAAACTGTAACAAATAATAAGAATTCAGTAAAATTATTATTCAGTGAAATCAGTAGCTTTTCTAGATACAAACAACAGTAGTTAGAAAATATTATGGAAGCAAATATTTCATTTATTATAAATTTAAAATACACCAGGTGTTAAACTAACAATATATGTGCAAGACCCAGCTACTAAATAAAACTTTAAAGTTCTTAAGGGACACAAAAAAAAGTTTGCATAATTGAAAAAGAAGTTTCAGTGTCAAACATTCTGAATCTTCTTAAATTAACTTTAATATTTCAATGTGAACCCAATCAAAATACCAATAGATTTTCTTCTTTTTACAAGAAAGGCTGTTATATAAATAAATGTGCAAGAATAGTGAAAGAAATTTTGCAAAAAGAGAAATAATGGAGAGTGGAGTAGGGTATTAACAGCCCTACAGTTTGATTCAAACATATTTTAAAATTATAATAATTCAAACAGGATTGTTGGCACGTGAATAGATCCGTATAGACCAGTGGTGGACTAAAGACCATAAACAGGCTGAAAGAGTGTAGGAATATAGTGTGTGGTAAAGGTAGCATTGCCTGTAAGTGGAGAAAGGGTGTATGTATCAATGATGTTGGGACAACTGGATAACTATTTAGGAAAGAAAAGTAGATTGGTTCCATCCATTGACTCCTTATACAAAAATTAATTTCACTTGGATGGGAAAATGCATTTTATCGTTATCCTTTCATAGTGGTGAAGCATGATGTAAAATCCAGAAGCTACCAAGAATATCTCGAAAAAAGCAACTACATAAAGGGGCAGCATTCCCTATGACAAAAACCACAGTAAATAAAGGCAACAGTGAAACAACCTGGCATAAAGTTTTGAGACATTGTATCTGAAGAATTAAGTTGTTTAACATATAGAGCACTCTTATAAATCCAGGAGAGAAAAGGAAAAGACCAAAAAATAGCGACAGTATATGAATGAGCAGCCCACTGAAAAGGAAATGAAAAATAAACTGCAAAGAGAGACTGTTGTTTATCTCTCACACAGGTGAAGCTGGAAAAGTAAGTCAGGCTTGCCAAGGGTGTAAAGAAACCAACCCTCTGGCTTGCTGTGGAGAGGAGTCTAAATTGTCACAGACAGGATTGGAGAGCGCTATAGAAATTTTTATAAAAATTGAAAATGCATATATCCTTTGATCCTGAGAGTTTACGTCTGGTAATTTATCCTACTGATGATACACTTACATATGTGAAATGCTGCATGAACAGCCATATTCACTGTAGAGTTATTTATAACAGGAAAATTGGGGAAAGGCTAATTGTCCATCAGCAGGAAAATAGTTAAATAAATTTTGGTGCATTTGTTCATTCAGTGGGATTTTATACAGCCAGTCAGGAATGAGGCAGTGTGTGTATGGATGCATCTGTACATAGAGGAGACATACATACATAGAGATCTACAGAGATGGATATATTTCCATATTGTTAAGTGAAAAAACAAGAGGTAGTGTGTATGGGCTTAAATAGAAGCATACATTTGCATATGCTTATATAAGCACAAAGATATCTCCAGAAGAATGCATGAAGAAAAAAAAAATGTGGAGACATGTGAATACATTATCTATTTGGAAAAAGTGATTTATTATTTGCAAAAATCTCAAGCAAGCCCTTGATGATTATAAAGTGTATCTATCTGGTCATGTTCCCTGAATGCATGCAGCTGACACACCCTTTTCTTTAGGAGCCCAGTATAAAGACTGTCGATGAGGTGTCACAATTCAAACGAAATCAATCTTGTTCCTGGAAAAAGTCCTCTTTTATTAGACTGTGGGAAGTTCAGAGAACAGAAACTGGCATTAAATTTAGTAAAGATATTTGGATCTACTCTTATTCAGTATTTTGGAGTAGAAGTGAATGTTTTGTGTTTGTATTCACGTACCTGGAATCTGGATTATTTTCTTTAATCACTCACTCAGACATTTATTGAGCCAGCAGTGTGGACCAGGCATGTGCTTCTGGGAGTATAAAGGTTTACAATATGGGTACTGGAGCCAGTTCTGGCCTACCAGAAAGCTGCCTAATCCTCGAAGGCAAAAATGGAAATCCACAAATAGCCTCCAGATTTCTCTAAAGTGGTTCCTTTCACTTTTCTCTCTTACCACATTAATTTTTTAAATCACAAATGTTAATGTGTTATACGTTGATTAATTTTAGATTCACCCAAATTTTCTTTATCTTCTGATTATGTTGCTAAGATAAATTGCAAAATTGCCTAAAGTTAGGATGGGATTGGGTAGGAAGAGAGTGAAAGAGAAGCAAAAAATCCAAATAATACTTAGACTTCAAAATCGCTCTTTAAGTAGGGTTACCTGGCACCATTGTAATGGATGCCCATCCTCTCCCTGCTTACTCTCCCTGAAGTAGTAATTGCAATCTGACCCTGACAAAGAAGAAAATTTTTGAGAATATTTTACTGCAGTGTTCCTCCAACTTGAGTGTGCCTTCTCTGGGGGCATTGACTAAATACATCACTGGAGCCCTCCCCCGGGGCTTTTGATTCAGTGTGCGGAAGGGTCCAAGATTTGCATTTCGTACAAGTGCCTGGGTGACTCCCCTAATACTGATCCAGGGCCACACTTGGAGAAACCCTCCGTTTTAGTGATTATGTAGACTAAATACAAAGTGAACATGTGCTTTAGTACTCGGAAGTATCTGCGAAAGGCAGATTTGAAATCTTACACATTTGAAAATGTAAACTTGGCCTTAAATCTTATCACTTAATTCTAACCCAGCAGGTTCCCAAAGGGTAATTCTAGCCCTGAGTGCTTATGGAATCGATGTCTCAGAAAATAGTTTCATTGTCACACACTGATAATGCCAGTCTTTCAGGTCCCGGTGAGGGAGGGCGGAGGGATGTGGGCTGTACAGACTGATCAGAGGAACCAAACCAGCAGTCTTGGTTTCAATCCACCAACTTAAGTCAAATATTCTCAGAACACATTCAATTTATGCAAGGTTTTTTATCCAAATGTTTTTTTTTTTCTTTTCCTCATAAATATTTCAGAATAGCTTCAGGTGGTACAAAACTGCCAAAACTTCATGTTGAAAGCATAACAATTTAAAATTTTTCTCTAAATGTCATAAAATTATGTGAATGGAGAAGATTTTATATAGACACTTGCAAGACCTAAAACTTCTTTGCTCTAAATGCTTAGGCATGTAAGATTAAGATTTCCTCATTAGCTACTTTCTGGTTCAAGAGGAGACAGAAACCAAAGCTGGCTAGGGGGGGTGTCATCTGGACATCTTTAATTTTTTTTTAAGACTTAAAGGAACAACGTGTCCTGACTCTGTCAGCGTTAAGCTTCTTTTCAACATCACTGTGGTGTAATGTATTTCCATCTTGACTTCTGTATCATCTGAACGTACAAAAAGAGCAGTGTCATATTCAGAGCCTTAGCTTCAGGGGGAGTGTTACCATCTGCATTGTCAGGTCTCCTGGGCCCAAGAGACATCCTCAGTAGAGCCTTAGAAGAAGGGATCCAGTGACCTGCAGGGAACTGATTTAACTGCTTAGTGCAGAGCATTCAAAGTTTTGGGGTCATAACCCACAATAAGAAATATCTTCGCACTGTGGCCCCATGCTCACACACACACACACACACATACGTACATTCATGAGCATGAGTACACATCTAGATGTATACACATATGTGATTGTGTATATACATGTGTCATTCATATACAGGTGTCTGAAACCAGAGTTCCACAGAATATTTACGCATACGCTGTGCAGGGACATCTCATTATTTTCTACTCTATTTGATTTCACTGATTTTCTAAAAAATGCCCGTCAGGACCCACATAATTAATGTCATAACCCACTAACGGGTTGCACCTTACATTCTGAAAAGCACAGCTTTGGGCAAATTGAAGAGGAGAGTGGAGCTTTAGCTTTGTTTTGTGTTCTTGTTTGTTGTTGTTGTGCTCTCAAAGACACACACTTTGAAAAACACTGTGTTAGAGTGATTATAGAGACTAAATACAAAATGAAAGTGTTCTTTCCTCTGATGTTCCTGGTTGGAGTCCTTCCTGTAGGAAGTCCTTCCCACCCACCCCACCTGTGCCCCATACATACACCAGGAGGCTGTCATTTCTAGCAGTATAAGTGTGGTGGCTACGTGTTCATGTTGGTCATCACAGATACTTTTTCTGAACAAAAGCCACCAAGTAGAAACATTTCTGCCTTACTTGATCTCAAAATGTGAAGTCTTAAGAGTTCAGGGGAGCAATTACCCCAAAGGAAATCTCCAGTCTTAAGTGTATTCTCTTGATTGAGTTTCTCTAAAGAATTTACCATTCTTTCACAAAGAAAAAAAAAATGCTGTGTTAATTGGTGAGATTAATACAGTAACATGTATGAACAAGAAAATGCAATTATTATATATTAAAGATAGCTATTTTTGTGATGATTAAAATGTGACTATTCATTTAAAATTTTTTGTTGCCTTTAACTTGATCACTTTGAAATCATTTTCAAGTAATACTTAATCAATCATATTTAAACCCTTTTCTTTTCTTTTCTTTTTTTTAAAGATTTTATTTATTTGAGAGACAGAGAGCATGAGAGGGAGGAGGGTCAGAGGGAGAAGCAGACTCCCTGCCGAGCAGGGAGCCCGATGTGGGACTCGATCCCGGGACTCCAGGATCATGACCTGAGCCGAAGGCAGTCGCTTAACCAACTGAGCCACCCAGGCGCCCTAAACCCTTTTCTATTAGGAAGTAATTTTATTGTTTGTTAACAGTAAACCATTTAGCAAATGTTAATTTTGCAAGCCACTCCCCAGAAGAGTTTCATTTGATATATTTGATATTTTGATTTGAAATATTCCATGATTTGTATTTATGTTGTATTTGCATAAAATGAAAATGATATTGAACTTCGAGGGATAAGTCTTGTATTCCAGTCTCATATTTAATACATGTGTAATCTCAAGAAAATCCCTCAATCCCAGAGATCCTCAATTTTCTAATCTGTGAAAAGGAGATAATATTGCTTGCCTTTCCCACTTCACAAAGTTGCTCCGAAGATCGCAAGAGAATTAATGTAAAAAAGGCTTTATAAACCATAAAGCATTATAATATTACTTCTATTTTTAAATCACTTTCTTTAACAGTTCTAGAAAGGAAATAGCTTCTACCAAGAGACCAATTTTAATTATAGTGGTAGTTGAATATATCAATCTTGACCTTTAATCTTTAAAATAGATTAAAAAGCCATTTCAGAGTCAAGAGAATGTGCCTTGACCTATAAAGCCAGTGAATAAGGTGATATAATTATTCTTTTTCCTTCTGCCTTATTAGCATGTAGTGGAATGACTGGTTGATATTTACATTAAGAGAGAGCCCTAATTGTCCACAATGTGATACTCTATTTGAGTCATTGTATAGGCATACATAAATGGATATATAAATCACATGTCCAGGGGGGCCTCTTTTTTATCCTGTCTAACTCATGCAAAAGACTCGGCACCTCTTCACATTTCCCTGCATTTTAAACCGCATTTTACCTTTTTGACATTACCCACTGCCCCTAAATGAACCCTGTGCTCCAGCCAGCCTTGATTACTCGTACCTGGAGTATCTGGGAGCGGTAGAGCTTTTACTGAAGATTTTGTAGGGGAAAAAGCTGAGACTTTAGCATCACACCCTCCAGAGCACAGTCACTCAAAGCCTCTTTGTACTTCTCTTTTCTCACCAGTCTGCCCATTCTTTGCACGGGTGAGGTGGACGCTGACCTCCGTCTTCCCAGATCCCCACCTCCTGTAAACCTCCCGATCCACCAGCAGAGCACCTAAGCCTGAGAGCAACTCAGCAAAACAAGGGGCCATCCTATAGTAATAAAAGGGCCATCCATAATGTTATGGGGATCGATAGATACCAATGGTAAATAATAATGGGGAATTATAAATGATGGGGAAAATGGGTTTTTTCTTATTTCATCTTTGTCTTTAAAAGTATTTGCTGCCTTAAAAAAAGTGCAATATTGTTCCCTTCTTTGAGCTTGGGAGGACATCCAGACACCATCTGACCCCTTCTTCTCCTCTTCCCATCCTCTTTTCCTAAGGGCTTGGGTGGGACTTTCCTCTGAAGTCCTTTTTGGGACACTGATTCTTGGTTGGATATTGTACAAGCCTCAGGGTGACCCTGGGTGGTTGGAGACTCTCCCCCTGTCCTCGGTTCCAACAAGGCAGCATTAGCATTGTAGTGACTTTAAAAGAGTTTGGAACCTGGGTTTGAGGCCACATGTTTGTCATACTGTGTATCTATCCCCCATCAGATCATAGGTACCCTGTCCCCTTTAAGGCCTTCTTAGAGGGTTTGCTCTCTTTTTGTAGGAGCTCCACTGAGTTTTGTTATTGTTTTTTGTTCGTTTGTTTGTTTTTTCCTCCTGGATATGAAATACAGCACCTCCCTGGCCTCTTCTGAATTTCTGATGCTAATTGCTGAGAAATCAGGAAAGACTTCCTTCACTGATGCAATCTGCCACAGATGTATAAACTTGCTGTACTCTCAAAATAACAGGGGTTTCTTCTGCCTTACAGAGTCCATGGTTTTTTTTCTTTCTTAAATCTACCATGCGCACACACACACACACACGCATACACACACAAAATCTGCCACCCCAAGAACTAAGGTTTGCTTGTTGTCATGTGGTCAGATTTTTATCACAGTTGTAATCATGCTACTTTCTGTACCAGAAGTGAAGTAGCTGGTATGGTCTCTAACTAGCACTTCAGCCTTAGTATGGGGTGTCTTTTGCCCAAGTGAAGGAAACCCACTTACACCATTCCCTGGCTTTCAGTCTTTTGAGAACTCAGTGTTTGGTTGGGGAAGCTGAGTGTTACACCTGTATTCATTTTAATCCTCTAGTGACTAACTGGTGACGCAATCCCAAACATTTTTTTTTTTAATATAGCGGCTGGTGTCCCTTTACTCTTTCTTCACCCAAGTTAAGCTTCACTGGCAGCAAAACTCCCAGGGGTCCCTGCTCCCTGATGAAGCGTGATTTCTCTGAATCGTCTTCAGGTCAATGGTCAATGACTCTCTCCGCGAGGTTCTCCATGCAGTCCCCATTTTTCACATGATGCTCAGTAGTACCTTGTCATACAACACACTGCAAAGAGGTCTTTGCATCTTCCTGCTGCCGTGTGGTCAGAAAGAAATCTGGCGTATGAGTGGAGGAAGTTCTCATTACCTGCGCGTTGACTCTTCGGACTTGGCTAGGCATTCTGTGGGGGCTGTCTCTGAGGCTTGGAGACCACATGGGATTCCCAGAGCTGGAGAACGTCTCATTTATCTTTCTTGCTTTTTCCTGCCACTCCAGTGAGATGCAGCAGCCTGCCTAAACCCAGTGCAAAATCCTCTTCTCCCATTGCTGAAAATATGTCTGCAGGAGGATGGAAGCAAGGTTTCCTGTCTTTGGCGGAGAACCGCCCCCAGAGTCAATTCCCATTCTCACGGGAGCCCTGTGTTAAGCTGGTGAATCTGGAGGGTTTTAAAATCGTCCCTAGTATAGTGATGAGGATCTTCTTTTATCTTCCAGAAAGACTGATTTTTCTAGGAAGTCGTGTGCCCAGATTGTCGGGAATGGACAGCAGTTTCTTACCTGCTCTTTCACACGGGGAGTTTCTTGGTGTCATTCACCCCAGTAATCCTACTTAATGCTCTGAAAACCTGTCTCTCCAGGCCGGACATCTAATTTCAGATGGAGCGTCCCACCATTTGATCTCAGAAGAGTTGCTATAACTTCTTACCTGATTATGAGGCAATAGTCCAGGGTCACCTGAACCAGCCTCAACTCCCAAGCACCACATATCCTAGCAGCAGATAATTGCAGAGAGGATGTGTACACTCCTGGTGACTCAGTTTCAGGATGATTATTCAGTAAGAGGTACAACTGGGCACTGAACCTTAGTTCAGAGCATTGACTTTTCAAAAAATAATCTCCTGTATAATCATCGTCTAAAGCCTCACTGGTTTAAGGAAGAAATGGAAAATGTCTACCATGCCCACTTTTTAATGATAAAAAACAGCAACCACGAATCCTTTTAGTCCTAAAGAAATTAAAATTCCTGATTAATAAACACACACAGACCTGGATTTCACCATCACCACTGTAGTGACACCTCTGATCATTTTCACCTTTCATCTCAACATGGAGAATCACGCGACGCAGGTCGTTTTATTTTTGTTTAGTAGACTGAAATCGAACTTCGAATTCTCCACACTCAAACTTGAAAGAAAATGTGGGCATTGTAGTAAATTAGACTTCTGAGCGAATTCTTCATAGAAGTGATCTAAAGTCACATAAGGGGGAGGCTTTTCAGCTCTTTTTTTGATATATGTGTTCTCTTTGAAAACAAGAACACTTATGGATGCCCTTTTAAGAGACCCACTACCGAGGTCCTTTATAGTTTTGCAGTTTAACATTTTAGTAAAGTGCTTGTTTACTCATTACTCTTTACATTTATGTTGCTCTTTCTGTAATGTGTCTTTTTTCACCAGTATGATATCACCTTCTTCAGTTGATTTTCAAATAGGATGGTAAACTATGTGACCATTCCACCCAGCAGGGAGAGTGTTTTAGAAGCCAGCTTACTTAATTTTGTGATCCAAAAGAAATTAACAGTGAAACAAATTGTATTACATCATCTTATGAATTACTATAATCTTTATTTTAAGAATCTTTTTTTCTACAATTTCTAGCCTCACATTTTTGTCAGTATTCTATCTTATTAACTCTAGGGAGGAAGAACCAGTAACTTGTGGAAATAACATAAAATAGAATGAAAGCTATTTAAGTTTCCAAGTTGCTTGGAAGAAAATTGGATTTAATGCTGATATAATTGCGACTGGACAGTCTGTGGATAGAGTTCCACCAGAGAGCAATTGGGAAGTTGATGGGGAAAAAAACTTTGCTATGGACATTGCCGTCCACCGTTTTTGTGTTGGTGGGGAGACACGGTATGTGAGAATTTCAAGGCATCATTAATTTCCATAGCCACTGTAAAATAGAAGTAAGTTAACTACATTTGAAAACACTAAGTATTCTTTATAGCTCCTTCTACTGATATGTAGATTTGATCATACGGTAGAAATAAAAGTAATGAAATCAATTTTCTCTCTTACATAATGTGATTTTTAAATTTAACTTTAGTTAATATTGTTAATATAACCCAGTAACCAAATAGAGTGTGTTCAGAACCTGATTTTATAGTATGTGCCCTAGCACTAGGAGCCAAGACATAGAAATCTTCCAATATGAGGTTATCAAGAGGGCATCCCATTTATTATTGGCACCTGCTGTTTAATTACGGTGCTATGATTGCTCGTGGTATGCTGAGATTACATGGCGTAAAACTGTTTCTGTGGTTGTCTTTTTCTTTGTTGATTCTGAATTATTTTCTCTTTTTTGTTCCATTTCTGCTGTCATTTCTAATAGCTCTGCCTCACCACCACTTCCTAAAATATAATGTAGGGGCCATGATTACATCGTAGTGTTTGTTCATACTAATGACCCTCCGCTTCCAAATTTTAATACAAGGTTAAGAGAGGAATGGGTAGAGTTAGTAGCTTTTGAACATTAATGAAGGGGTCTTTGTACATTTGCATTAAAATACTAATGCATGTTAAACACAAAATCTGCAGGGTAATTTTTCTTTCATGACAAAATAGAGCAAATATTAAATACCCTTTAGGTGGGAGACTATTTTAGAGTGGTTACCATCCCACATCTTGAACTCTGAAAGTCAAGAACATTTTCTCATAACTAGAAAGAATCCACTGGGGTTCCTGCTCTTCAGGCCTCCATTCTGATCATCATTACAGAATGTTTAAAAAAAGGGTGTACTTTTTGCGATCGGGCTTATCATTAGTGTGTCTATTTTTATTTTATTCTCTGGGGGGTGGGGCGGGAAGATGGGGGAAAGACACATTTAGTTGAGAGCTGTTCATTAGCCACCATTGAAGAAGAAATTGAACTTTAGAGAATCTATCAAAAATTCTCTGGTGAGCCTTTTATTACTATCTTGTCTTGAGCCCTTTTTTTAATGACATCTATTATCAGATTGAAATGGCGATTGAGACGCTGCAAAAGTCTGACGGTCTGTCCACTCACAGAAGCTCTCTCCTCAACAGCCATGTAAGTTGCCTCTTCTTCATGTAAACTAATCTCTTGCTTGTTCTGCATGTGTTGCTTGCTTCTAAATGCTTGTTTTATTTATTTATTTATTTTGCTTCTTAACCTTCCTTTCTCAGCCCCCTATGATCTCTGTATCCCTTAATGGCTATTTTATACAGTGGAATATCTAAAAAAAAAAAAAAAACAAAAACAAAAAACAAAAAAACAAAAATGCAAAAATGGAGGTCCCGATATACTGCTTTACTAGGTTTTTGTGCTGTTTTGGTACAGATGTAACATTTCCAAGTTAATACTGAGCTGCCATTTACTTGTGAAAATTAATTAATGGGGATTTTCAATATTTAAAGTTTTCTGGTTTGATATTAATTGTGAAGCGAATGCTTGTGATCCGCATCTCTGTGTTAGTTAAAGCAGGGAAACAGTCGTGTCTACTTGTATGACCAGTAGTATTCTTTAAGTGGAAAAAGATGATTAATACCCAACGCAATGGTAAACTGTCTGAAAATGATTTATTTACCAGTAAGACTATATAAGGTAGGCAAGAAACTGACCTAGGTGAGCTCAGGTCCTGAGACCTCCAGAAAAATGAAGCTGGGCCAAGAGAAGAAATGAGACTCTAGATAAGCCATAAATTGCTAATAATTGAGATTAAACAGGATCATTGTTACTATTTCTTGATGCTTTTAACTGTTACCAGATGCAGCCATCACTGTAACACTGGTAAGTCTGAGAAGAACAATGACAGTTTTGTGAAACTATAAACATTTTCAAATTTCAAATTTCGGGGAACCAATGGAAATGATGATTAAAAATTATTTTGTTGCTGTGATTTCTGAATATATGGGAAAAAGTAAATAGAACTATGACTTACCTGTTTTAGACAGATCTTCTGCTAAATTAATATCAATGACAATACACTAAGAATTAGTTTGTCCTCCCAACTGACAATGTATTCTTAAACTGAGAGATAAGTTATTATGATTTTTGGGGCCTGGGTGGCTCAGTCGTTAAGCGTCTGCCTTCGGCTCAGGTCATGATCCCGGGGTCCTGGGATCGAGCCCCACATCTGGCTCCCTGCTCAGCGGGAAGCCTGCTTCTCCCTCTCCCACTCCCCCTGCTTGTGTTCCCTTTCTTGCTGTGTCTTTCTCTGTCAAATAAATAAAATCTTAAAAAAAAAAAGTTATTATGATTTTTAAATTCTTCCCCATATTTTGTGAGTGAAAAGTCTAAAATTGGATCACCCAATTGAAATGAGATATTGTTATTTTTTCAATGAACCTAAAACCTTTAGTTCGCAGATAATATTTTCACTGTGCTTTTTAAATAATTGACTTTTCAAAGATTTAAATTTTATATTCCCACATAACACTAAATACTTCCATGTGTTTTACACATTTGTTTTTAGATGAATATTGTGTGTTCTTTCTTGTTCAAGGGGAAGTATCATGGCAAATAAAAACAGGTTAGCCAGTTTGGAGAATGTCTGCAATTCTGTTGAAAATTATAGATTGTAAATTTCAAAATAATATATGTTTTGGCCTTTCTTTTTGAAACAGTTTAAGGAATGTGATTTTTTTCCCCCCTGTCTGAAAATTTGTATGCAATATGTCACTCTTTTATATGTTTCATCAGTATATCCCTGCTGTGTTAGCATGAATTTGTAGTTGTGATTAAAGGCTGGTTTAATGTACACTATTAGGGTGTATGTTTTTAGGGGGTGGGTAATGACTAACTGGTGTTTGTGTTTTGAAAATGGCAAGTAAAAATGTTGTTCACTTTTAGTCAAAAATGTACAGGGACATAAGGGGAAAAAAACACCTGACGTTTACAGTTACCTTTTTGAACTATCAGACTTCTAAGAAATTGTGTTTTGTTATTCAATTAATATCTCATTTTCACTTGAATTATGCAGTTTAGTAAAATATATGATATGTTTAATTTTAACTTGAATTCGTATATTTATTAGTATTCCATGAACAATAATGCAGGCATAAGAACATTTTTTTTTTGTATATTTTTGTTGATTTGTTGGAAACTCTTCAGGTATGTTGGGGTTTCTTTGAGATTATTAGTCTCTTATAAAACTCACAAAGTAATATTTAATGTTAATGAATGTTTGGCTTAAGCTGCACAAACAACAAATAAATGTGTTACTCTGTGGCTTCATATTTTTTATTACATAGCACGGCAACTCTTCCATAGTGTTTTCCAACCGCCAGAGACCTTTCAGTATATACGGTGGACATAAAGGCATAAATGTTGCGAATGCAGTGATAATCTCTCTCTAGATGTCCTGATTTGTTTTTATTACACCTCCGAGGTAGTTAAATTCATTAAACGCACATTTATGGTCAAGTCTTTAGAAATACCAATGATTCTACAGATGGTATAGAAACAGTAAAGGAAGGATCGTGTCTCTGCTGACCAGTCAGGTTTCTCCCTGAACACATAACAAGAATCCTGTTGTTTTTCTGTCCTTGGAAAGTTAGTGATGCTCCTAATTTTTGTTAGATTAAGCCAAATAACTGGAATAAGCTACTGCATGTGTTCTAGTTGATAACCACCTGCTAAGGGCATTTTAAATTCTGTTGATTTAATTGGTGATGTTCACCTGTAAAGAAAAATTTTAGTGGAGAAGTTCTTAAAAAATATATCCTTAATATCTTAAATGTCAGTAAACCATAAGTTACCTTTATCCCTCACTATATAGGACATAATATAGACTCATTTGAGGTTTGTGGGATTCTTTAAAGTGGACATGAATCCAACCTTATGATGATACTTCCCTGACTTATCAGTTACCACAGAGGATCGATTTCAGTAGGGAAAAAATTAGGAGAACTGATTAATAATTTGTGTCCTATAGTTAGTAGTTTCAAAAGTGGCATCTTAATCATGATTTTTGAGCAGAAAGTCTGTTGTCATTCTATTTTGGAATATGGGATAGAATGGGTTTCCTATTTTCCCTTTAGACATTTGATTATTCACAGTAATTCAGAAAATTCTTATTAGGGTTAAACCAAATAAATAATCTCCTGTCAGTAGAATCCAACATGATTGCTTTGTTTTTCACCTTTCTTTCTACATATTAGAAGACAGAGTGGGGTGGAGTGGGGTGTTGAATTTTGTGTCCCCTTTTCATACCCTTAAGAGTACTTAGTACTGCTACTCCGTTTTTATCATTATCTTGCTATTATCCTCCAAGTTGAAATGCATATATACTTCTCAGTTTCATACCCTATATAGCGCCCCACTCAGAAATTGAGTATAATTACACTGAGTGCCATGTTTTTTTTCTATTATTGTCAATATTCACATAGTGGCAATTATTTCAGTAGTAACACCATGCAGGCAGACAGTAAATACATACTGACAAGTTAAAGTCCCAAGAGAGTAAGAACTTTATATGTTTTGTCCACTGATGCATCCTTGGTACCTAGAGCAGTACCTGGTACATGGTAGAAGTTTCCTAAATATTTGCTCAATGGATGAACCTAAGAAACAAGTAATAGAAGGGAACAGACCTTATCTTACCTTCAGTATTCTCGGTACCTTTGCCTGTCATGTGTACATTTCTTGGGGGACCCATGCATGCGTTGTTTTGTTATCAAGCATGCTTCTATCGGTTTGTTTATGAACATCGTTGGCATAGAGTGGCCTTCTCCCTGCATACCATTTGAGTGAAAGAGTATATGATCACTCTATCACTGCCCCACGGGCAACCTTCAGTTTAAGAATAGACAACTTTGTTTCTCTCCAAATAATCTAATCCTTCAAAAAAATTATAGGCCAGGTTGATATCACTCATCTCCTTGTATTTTAGAATGGTACTTTTGATTTAGCTTTACAGAATTCACTCTATTAGTATAATAATTTTTACTTAAATATTTTTATTTCCAAATCTTTTGTATGTGAAGATGCATTGGGGCTAAATGATGTATATCATCTGCCTAAAACAGACTATCATTGCAGACTTAAGTTTATTTTATACTCCTTCTCAATGGTAATTAATATAAATTGGCACTTAATGATTATTTTGTATCCAGTGTGAGGTATTTTAGATTGCAAATTTGAACACAGAAATGTTCTTAAACTAATTGTTCCCAATTTCCACATAATGTTCTTGAACTTGTGCATTTTTAAGAAATTCCATCTAAAGTATATAAAAAGCATTAGGTATTTATTTTTTATACCTTTTACAATGTAGCAAGTTGTTTTATGATTTTTGCTGATTTTAGCTACTGAAATATATTCAGCTCAAAGCAAACCCTTGTTTTATACTCACTTTCCCTTGACTTTGGTATACTGTAAATATAAGTTATGACAGAAATAAGACCTGTCAAAATGCATATCATCAGTGAACTGAACTTCAAATGAATCCTAATGGATAATAATCCATCTGGGAAAAAATGCCAAATGTTACATTTAGATGTTAATTGGGGAATGCAGTATGTATTTTTTTTTAATTTGTCAATCAGTATTTCCCTTTGGGAAAAATAGGAACTGTTCATCTTCCTTAATCTACCCTGATTAATATAGATTAAATGCAAAGGTTGAAAGATGCAATTATCTTGGTTTCCACCCTTACATGAATTTGTGTTAGTTCATTAGTAGAATAATCAAGTTTTAAAGATAAAGGTTAAAAGTTCCTACGGTATTTTATGGGCTTTTAAAAACCATAGATGTAAACAAATATTTTATGGCATTTTATAACAGAGTAAAAGAAACAGTAATAGTTTAGCTCCAAATTGCTAAATGTTAAGGATATTGAATTTTAGTGTCCAAAGGGATTTTATTAAAAACAAAACCCAAGGAAACTATACCTTGTAACAAGCCTTAACTTCCCTTGGGCAGCACAAGAGGTGTATGCCTTTAGGTTACACTTAGCCCAGGTTTCTCTCACAACAAAATTAATCCTTTCATATACTGTGTTTCAGACTCAAATATCTGATTTACAATTTCATCACTGTGTCAAAACTTGAAGGTGAAATAACAGGCATGTAGAATGCACATGATAATCCCCTGCTGAATCTCAGAATCTAAGCGATAGCTCCTAAACCTATGTCCACTTATAGAATGAGCTAAAGAGCACTACACTTAGGTGGTAGAGTTGTCCCCAGGTTTCCTAGCTGGAGCCTCCAGCCTTCAGGGTTTTTTACCTCCACTCAGTCTCCTGCTCTTCCAAGCGATCTCCAGCCTTCTGGCAAGGAATAAATGTTCTTCCTCCTGCAAATAAGGGGCAGGGAATGAAATGTACCTTTGCTACTGTCAAAGTTATGGTCATCCGAACACCCACTCTTCCAGAGTTTTTCAAATCAACTGATGTTGTAGACACGTACATACACACACATATTGCAAATAAACTCAGATTTTTTTTTTAAAGAACTGGCTTGGAAATGAAGAGTCTATAAGAATATAAAACTGGGGGCGCCTGGGTGGCTCAGTCGTTAAGCGTCTGCCTTCGGCCCAGGTCATAATCCCAGGGTTCTGGGATCGAGCCCCGCATCGGGCTCCCTGCTCCGCGGGAAGCCTGCTTCTCCCTCTCCCGCTCCCCCCGCTTGTGTTCCCTCTCTTGCTGTGTCTCTCTCTGTCAAATAAATAAAATCTTAAAAATATATATATAATATAAAACTGTATACAATAAAAGAAGTTTGCAAAGTAGTCAGTCCAGATTTTTTTGACTTGCTGAGCATTTCAGAGGACCACGTAGCCAATCCAGTAAAAACTTCATTTTCTCTATTCATTTGGGGCTTGAGTAATATTATCCAGGCTTCGAAGTGTTTTAAGACAACATTGCTGGGCGCCTGGGTGGCTCAGTTGGTTAAGCAACTGCCTTCAGCTCAGGTCATGATCCTGGAGTCCCGGGATCGAGTCCCGCATCGGACTCCCTGCTCAGCGGGGAGTCTGCTTCTCCCTCTGACCCTCCCCCCTCTCATGCTCTCTCTCTCTCATTCTCTCTCTCAAATAAATAAATAAAATCTTTTAAAAAAAAAAAAGACAACATTGCTGTCATTATCTCACTATTTCTGTGGAAAGTTTTCTTTGATTAAGAATGGTCTGATTAACTCTTTTATATATGTAAACATACCTTTGGACTCAAAATACTTTCTGTTGAACTTCAATATTTGCACTAGTTTTCACTTTTATAAAAGACATCTTAAGATCATACCCTTCAAATATTTTATTATTAGATTTGCTTTTCAGGTTTTTTTTTAATCTACAAGACAATTTTCTTTATCATGAGAAAATAGTAAACTGTCATTTTTAGATACCTGTCTTTACATTTAAGTAATTAAATATTGCAAGAAAACTAGTAAACATTTGAGGCAGTTTACGGAAATTTTCTATTTGTATCTCATTAAACAAAGTATTTTTATTTGCTTTATAGCTTATTGAAAGTATTTTGCATCAGATCTATTTTTACCAGTTGCATACTTTGGGTTATAAAGTTCATGTTATAAAATCATTTTCCATTTCTGAAAAAAGAATATCCTTTCAATTAACATTTCCTATGTAGATCTGTGTTCTGTTCATTAGCAAAGAAAGAAATATTTTATTTTTATTTATTTATTTTTGTTAAAAATCATATTACTTTGACTTTGACAGTATGCCTTATATGAGGAAGCAAAGATAATATATATACAAACATATTTTTGGTATTTTTGACTTACACGTGTTGTGTGTTCCATGCTTGTGGATGTGAACACTTCATTAGTCCAGCTGCAAAATACTGTTTTCCCAAAAATATATAGAGTTTTTTATACGTTTGCCTTTCTGAGGATTCTTTTTTGGTGTTTCCTTTATATTTCCTCATCTCAAGAAACTGAACTTCTCAGAGAATATTCCTTTCTATGTTTCTAGAGTCTCTGCCCTATATTTCTAGATTCTTTATATATTTAGAATACCAGTGGAAGGCTTCATCTAGTATATGCTCACAAAAAAGAGCTAGCATTTCTGGGAGATATGGTTCACTAGAGCTTCCCCAACACCATTCAAGTGAGGAAGCAATGCCTTCAGATGCCAGTCATCTTACTGCTGCACGTGGATGAATTGTACGAGGCAGGTTTGTAGGGCCATATTTTGTGTGTCATCGACTTCAGTTGCCTTCATAATCTAGAGACTCTGAATCTGAAAATTTATGAAGAAATGCTAGAGACATCCTGACCCACTGTGGTAGGCAGAATACTAATCTGAACTTAGTAACTGGATTTTTCAATCATTTTTTCCCCTCTCTTTTATATGCAATGAATATGGATAAGTGAACTTAACTCTGTGTGTTATTTAGAATACTCAGAAATCCCATGTCTCTGGAAAACGCCTTTACTGACAGTCAGGTTACAGATAATTCATCTCTAAAGAATTCTTTTGACCTTTAATTTTTCTGTCGTTATGTAAATGAACGTTTATTTTGTATAACCTTTTTAAAAGGGAGGGTTGTATATGTTATAGAGGCAATGGGTATGTTTAAACTCACATATTCATATGCATTAAGTGTTCACAGAGAACTTCAAGACTCCCTGACCAGAACATGAACTTTATTTGTAGAAGTACTCTGCTCTGGGGGCACCTGGGTGCTCAGTCGGTTAAGCGTCCCACTCTTGATCTCAGCTCCGGTCTTGATCTCAGGCTTGTGAGTTCAAGCCCCTTGTTGGGCTCCACACTAGGTGTGGAGCCTACTTAAAACAAACAAACAAAAAAGTACTCCGCCCTAACCTGTAGACTTGGTGCCCATATTTTCTGAGCCAACATCAGTATGAGTTTAGTGACGTAAGTTTAATTAAATGAAGTTTAATGCTTAAATATAAGCATCGTGTAGGAATATTTGAAATTAAAATGGTTCTGGGCAATTCAGCTGTCATAGTTAAAGGCAATAATTCTAAAATATTTTTAATGAATTTTCTTACTAAGAGTCTGAGAGTTCAGGTTCTGAGTTTGTTCACGAATCTTAAAATATATAAGCAAATGCTTTAATATATTTGAGTGTCCGTATTGTCTTTTTTGGAATATGATCCTAAATTCCTAGAGGACGGGAGTGAGATCATATTCATTTCTACATCACTAGGTGCCTAGCACGTTGACTGGCTCATAGTTGATGCGCCAGGAATTCTTGGGCTCTCATGACTTAAGTTTAATTTAAATTGCATGTAAAAATATCACTTCTTTATCACACCTCTTATATATGGCATGGAAATTTTGTTGAGACAAGTTATGTGAAGTATTTGCTGCTTTACGGAAATAACAACCAGTACGCAAGTAATCAGCAAACGTGTGCTGGGAACCCAATCAGGCTCTGAGACAATCTGTGACCTTAAGAAAGTCATTTAAATCTATTTCATTTCTCTTTTATAAATAAATGAATGAACGAGTTAATAATTTCATTTTCCTACTGTTGATATTCAGTAATACATACCTACATTATATTTTCTAAAATTTTTTTGCACTTGCTATACTTTAAAGATTATTTTTAAAAAATACAGGACAACATAAACCTTTAAAATGTGAACTACAGACCGAGAAAGTGTTGCTTTACCAACTACCATTGTAATGTGTCTTCCAAAATTATGAAGAAACATAGCAGGGAGGTAGCAAAACTCCAATGATTATAATAAAAGATTGCTTTTCTAAAGTTACATAATTTTTTTTTTAAATCAGTGTCTAATGAATTTCTTTCCTTCTGGGGAAGAAATGACTGGATTTTTTCCTTTCTGCTTACAGAATTGGACACAGTAGATAATACCATTGTTGTCCTGTTTGAGTAAATTAGATAGGTCAATTAAAATTCTATGTAAATGAATAGAAACTTAATACAAAAACTCATACCAGGCAGCCTGCTGTTCATGTGTTAAAACAAACTAACACTAAAGCCATATTATGTGCCACGCTTACAAACATGTCTTGTACTGTAGCAATTACAAATTTTATTTACAACCGGTTAATGGGATTATCTGAATTCCCCAAAGAGGTGTTTGTCTACAAAATTGCAATCAATACAGGGAATATTAGTGTTCTTTACATGTGCTTGAGTGTTTGAAGGCGTGGACATGGTCCAAGGTCATAAATTATGTTCAGCAATGCACACTTCCCCGAGTTTTCAAGGTCAGATTATGCCAGCCTGTGAATTACAACAGTTTACCGTATTACAAGGCTTGGTGAAGATCTTCTAAGTATTTCTGTGTATTGTATTTATAGTGGCTTGTGGACATTTTGGTAAATTACCTGGTTTCTCTGTGTTTACCCTGTCTGATTTATACTAGCTCCAGTGGCTATTGGACAATTACGAGACTGCAGAAGGAGTGAGCCTTCCCAGAAGCACGTTGTACAACCACTACCTACGACATTGTCAGGAACACAAACTGGACCCAGTCAATGCTGCTTCTTTTGGAAAACTAATAAGGTCAATTTTTATGGGATTACGAACCAGGAGATTGGGAACTAGGTTAGTACAAAAAAATAAGATCACAAACTAATCCCTCTCTTTCAAACTAAAGCGGTTCAATATATCGTCGGAGCAAAAGTGCTTGATTATGGATAACATATAAAGAAAAAATAAGGAAATAGCTCAATTTATACAGTCTCTCATGAAGAGGTTGTTATCCGGGGAATACTGTGAAGCCAGAACGATGCACTGTCTTAAATGTAACTGAGCACAGCTTTGAGAAGAGTTGATTCTCAAATCATCCAGAAATCAGCGAGTCAAACTGTTAGTGGAATATTTACACATGGTGCCTTAAAAATTAATATATATCACTATTTTCTCTTTTTAAAAATAATCAGACTAGAGATGAGTAAGGGATGTAGTCAATGGAAAACTATGTATCTCTTGACTCTGGCAAAATTACATTGAAATGTCTTTATAAATAACTCTTCTATTTGAATAGAGTGAGAAATTAAAGCTGAGTTTTTCTTTTCATTTCTGGAGATCAGTTAAAAATCATTTGGTGAACTTGAAAAATTGGGGAGTTTGAAGCCCTCAGTAATGACATGGTCCTATTTAACCTCTTATTAGCCTTTTTTAAACTCTTGACTGTGAAACCATACATGTGTAGAAGTAAAAATATAGTATGCTTCTGTTGCACAGAAACCAATAATGTGAAAGAGATTCTTAGTTTCTCATTTCTTTCCTTTGGAAAGAGATATGAGTGTTTTTACTAATCAAAATATCATGAACATAATACTTGGAACTGTAGAGTTTCATTTTGGGCCTTTCTCTAATTTTTACAAATTATCATAACATAATTATTTTAAGAAGCTGGGCAGAAGGATATGGATGTTTTCGATTTCCTAAATCCTACAGCAATCCATATTAAAAAGTATAAAAATAAAGATGCTACGCTATATAACATTAGATGATACACCCCTCATTGGTTTTTAAGTCACAGCTTCCTAGTATTCTAGTGAAGACTATTTAATATTGTTAATGAAACAAAGAGACCCTTGGTAATTGACTTCATTGTAAATGTATGCTAAAAAAAGGGGGGGGATGTCTCAGATTTATGGCATTGACGAGGTCTGTATGTATTCAGAGTGTGAATACTCCTTTCTGTTGCATTTCAAATGATTGTATCTTCAGGTTGCTGGAGGTTCAGTTCTCTCATAAATATATTTTCTTCTACCTGTACTTGAAAAGATAGTATACTTTAAACTGGAGAATATGATTGTCTATTACGGGTGAAGGAACTAAAGCTTTCAGTCCCTTGAAAAAAGCTCTTTGTCTCTCTCATATTTTTCCCCCCAGAGCCACAAAAATCATTATTTGGGGATCTAACCTACTATCCCCTCGCCAAAGGCTCAGTAGTTATGCATACCGTGCCAATATTTTGAGACTCTGGGCTTTATTCAGCATTCTAATAGTGGTATTGTTGTGCT
This sequence comes from Neomonachus schauinslandi, assembly GCF_002201575.2. Taxonomy (NCBI): domain Eukaryota; kingdom Metazoa; phylum Chordata; class Mammalia; order Carnivora; family Phocidae; genus Neomonachus; species Neomonachus schauinslandi. Next base: position 8,030,391 of record NC_058415.1, read on the forward strand.
CCTTTTGTTGCTGAGAGGGATTTCAATGGGTCCTATTTTGAGGCTCCATTCAAACCTTGAAACACATCTTTAAAATAGAAAGGGACAAAATTGGGGTTGTTTGGGTTTGTGAATGAGTGGAATCCATACTCTATAAGTACATATTGCAATATTGCAGCTTTTACTTTCTGATGTTCTGTTTTTCCCCCTTACTATGTAACAATTATGTCTCCTATTCCTTTTACAATTGTATGTAGTGTTTGCAATTAGAGATGGAAAGGAAAGCCTAGAAGAATAAGGAGAAAAGAAACCCTATGGGGAAAGTTTAAGCAAATGCTATGTTACGAAGACAGCAGAACTCTAATGTAGAATCACTGACAATGATGAGGGTAAAGCACCATAGATTCTATCATGGAAAGTGGTTTCTCATTCATTTACTTCTTCTAACCCAGGGAAGAGAAAGAAAATCAGCCTTATAAACCATGAAGCAAACTAACTCAGATACTACTTTCTTTCTTTCTTTCTTTTTCTTTCTTTCTTTCTCTTTTTCTTTCTTTCTTTCTTTTTTTCTTTCTTTCTCTTTTTCTTTCTTTCTTTCTTTCTTTCTTTCTTTCTTTCTTTCTTTCTTT